>NW_009953218.1:3949804-3953722 GCF_000747805.2 Chaetura pelagica
AGCCTGTCTGTTCAAGATGTTCATAAGTGATCTGGAAAAAGAGGTGAACAGCGAGGTGACAAAGTGTGCTGACTCTAATCTATTCAGTGAAGTGAAAATGGAAATTAACTGAGGAGAGTTGCAAAAGATTTCACAATGCAGAGGGACTGTATGATAAAGTGCCACATGTAATTCAGTGTTGATAGTGATGCACATTGGGAGAAAAAGCTAACTTTACACACATATGATGGGCTCCAAATGAGTTATTTCCACTCAAAGGAAAGATCTTGGAATTATAATAGACCATTCTATGAAAAAGTCAGCTCAGTACTTAGAAATAGCCAATGATTCAACAGCGCACAAAAGCAGCACACAAAATGAAAAGGATTGCTAGGAAAGGAATAGAGAATAAAGCAGGCAACATCATTATGGCACGTACAAATCTCTGCTCTGTCTTCATCCTAAGTAATTTGTACACTTCCATGTTTCCAGTCCTGAAAACTATACAGAAGAATTAGGAAGGACAAAGAGAAAGAAGGTGTGAGTTGGGAAAGGAGTGTAATGACTTCCTTAAATATAAGAATGACTTTCTATGCCAGTGTACTTCAACCTGAAAAAGAGACATTTGACCAACCCTGTCCTGAAGTTTCCTATCAGTAGGGAGAGTTTGTCATGGAATTACCATTATGTGCTTTATTTTATACTGTTCCTTAGGTATTCACCATTGATAGAGACAGGATATTGAGTTCTATGAACGTTTGATCTGACATATAAGTGTCTTTGGTTATGTCTTGTTACTATGAAGAGAAACAAGATGAAATATTTTCTTGTGATTCCCTGTTCACTTCTCAAGTGGTCCAGAATTTCTGAAATGAAAAAAAGTGTTATGTCTTTCCATGTGTCTGTTTGTCTATACATCTGCACCATAGTTATCTTGTCCTTGACAGTATAATCTGTATGATCTGTATCATGTGTTGTGTTCTTGAAAGGGAGACTTTTCTTCTCCAAGTATGACATGATAATAGCAAGTACTAGGGACTGAAAGCCAATTAAGATAATGTATAATTTTATGTATTCTCAGCCTGTGGAAGACAGTTTGAGATGTGATGTTCATATTATAAACCTACAATTCCACTTGCCTACCACTTGACTATTATATATGGTTATTTGCAGTTTGACCAGCTCAGAGTCGAAATTACAATTTGCATTATTTCCATTCCATTAGAAGACTCAATATAAATTAATACTGCATGACTTGAATTAAGAAAGGCAAAGGAGATAATCACACAGCCTTAATTTTTGCAAGTACACAACAGTCTATACAAAGCCTGTTTCAGTGTTAGTAAAGTGTTTAGTTAAATGAAATCAGTAACACAGTATTTAATTTCTATTAGCTCTTACAGAAAAATAAAACAACTGTCACTTAATGTTTACAATCTAAGAAAATCAAGAATCTGACTGATGTGAGGTATTTCTGAAAAGTTGTTTGCAGAGCCGTCTGTCTGATTAATGCCATATATGTATACACACACACATACTCTTTTGGAAAGAAACTATTTTGTAATAAGTTATTGTTTTAGAATAAGATCTTCACATGGGATTAATCTGATATAGTTAGTATTTTCCAAATAGACACCTTTTTTTCCAGTTAATGTGTGCTCCTATCTTTTGAAATAACTCTTAAATAATGCACTTACCTTGAGTAATCAGCAATACAGTGATATTCCATATACCTCCCTGTGTATTTCTTCCAGGCTCAGTTCCATCTCTGCATTTAAAGTCTGAACCCCAAATGGACAAATGAAAACAATTAGTTTTAAATTAGCATAGTGGTATAAAAGGAATTTCTGAAGTAAAATGCAGAGAAGATAATCAGAGACATATATTGCTGGAGTAGAAAGAAAATAAAATTGACACATTAAGTCATGATGTGGATGGGTGGAAGCATGAAGTCATACAAGGTATCTTTGTTATACTAAATCACGGATTTGTGAGAGGCTGACATGGCATGCCTAAGCAGGGAAAGGTTTATTACACCACGCTACTGAACACGTAGCCTAAATGCTGACAGTCAATCCCATAGTCTGAAGAAATACTTCCCTTGCCTGTTGCCAAATTTCTACTTGACAATTTCACACAGATGCCTATAGTTCTTGTACTGAAAGAGACAGCAAATGTGCATTCCCTAGATGAATAGCCTGGGACCAGAGAATTTGTAAAAGCAGAAAACACAAATATGTTTAGAGATTTCAGTTGCCTCCAAATATGTTATACAAAAATATCTAAAAATTCCTACTGTACCCTTTAATATTAAAAAGATGGATTGTGGGAAGGTTTAAGTGTAAAGAATCTAATTGATAGGAGAAGGAACAAGGACAAAAATGCTTGCAGGTAACCTTGATATATTTAAATAAACTTAAGTAATAATAGAAGAATACTTTTAAAATGCTGAAAATATGTTAAATAGCAACCAGGAAGAAACTGGTAGAACTCACAGGCGTGTATGTCATGTCCAAATAATGAAAACAGAAATAAATGTAAACTTGGCAGTTTAAATGCAAATTTTCATTGAAACAAATAACAAACATTTTGAGGGGTAACTTGCTAACAGAAACGTACAAATAGCCCCCAGCCACCTCACCCACATTGCAATTAGGAAGTCTGCCAGAGAATGTCAGCCATGGCTAGGTAGGTAGGTAATCAAAGTTATTGAGTGTAATAAGGTCATTGTGCAGAAAATCTGACTTAATTGTATGCATTTATGTTCACTGCAGAGAAGGTCAGGAAAATACCTATACAAGAGTCATTGTTTATGGATGATAAATCTGAGAAACTGTCTCAAATTAAAATGTTAATAAAAGACATTTTCAAGCAAGTCAATAAAATGAATAGTAACAAATCACTGCAATCTAATGGCTTTCATCCAAATGTTCTGAGGAACTTAAATATAAAGTTGCTGAGCTACTAATAGTAATATGGAACCTACAATTCTGAATGAATAGAAGGTGGAAAATTGATGCTACTGTTTGAAATTAGGTCACAGGAAGATCCTGTGAATTACATGCTGAGAAATCTGACATTTGCATTCAGCAATTTGATATATGTTATTATAATGAGTAGAATTAGTTGACACACAGATTAATATATGCAATAAGCATCAAAATGGCTTGGAAACTAGAGGAATGTAATGAATCTAAAATCTAGAGTACTTTGAATGTCTCAGTAAACATGGGATAAGGATTATCCAGATTATACAATGTACTAAGAACTGTGCGATTATGACAAATTCCTTCAACAAAGACCCACATTGCCACCGTATTAAAATATTGGTAGTTAGAAATCAATTGTTTGTTCTTAAAATTGAGTGTAGTTACAAATGAAGTCCTGCAGCAATCTGTGCTGAGCTCGTGCAGTTCAGCATATTCATAAATTTGAATTTCACAAACTCATACATTATTCAGAACATGAGATGAGTATTGTAGCGATAAAGTTTGCAGACAAAACAAAGTAATGCCTGGTATTTAAAAGAGACTGTGATGAGATTCTGATGGTACAATACTGAGTTACTGGGTGATAAAATGGCAAATGAAATTCAATGTCAATAAATACCAAGTGATGCATGCAAATGAAATGGTCTTAACTGCACATACAGAATAATGACCTCAAAATTACCATTACTATTATAATTTAGCAGTATTAGAATCACATCAGATATTTCATACATAATGTCACCTCAATGCTGAACACCAAAAAGAATCAGAGAAAATATTTGCAAATTATTTCTCAGTTGCATCCTGAAGAAAGGTTTCTAGGAAGATTGCTCATAAAAGCTAGTGAAAAATTAAGATGCAGTGAGGTAAGAGGGAAGGTCTTCTCTTAGAATAAGAAATGGTTTAATGGTGGGGGGGAGGGAGGAGGAGTAGGAAGAGAGAGAGAAAT
>NW_009953218.1:3953748-3964025 GCF_000747805.2 Chaetura pelagica
TAGGGAAAGCTAATTTGTGGAGTCCAGAAGAGTCTGTGCTAAGCCTGTCTGTTCAAGATGTTCATAAGTGATCTGGAAAAAGAGGTGAACAGCGAGGTGACAAAGTGTGCTGACTCTAATCTATTCAGTGAAGTGAAAATGGAAATTAACTGAGGAGAGTTGCAAAAGATTTCACAATGCAGAGGGACTGTATGATAAAGTGCCACATGTAATTCAGTGTTGATAGTGATGCACATTGGGAGAAAAAGCTAACTTTACACACATATGATGGGCTCCAAATGAGTTATTTCCACTCAAAGGAGAGATCTTGGAATTATAATAGACCATTCTATGAAAAAGTCAGCTCAGTACTTAGAAATAGCCAATGATTCAACAGCGCACAAAAGCAGCACACAAAATGAAAAGGATTGCTAGGAAAGGAATAGAGAATAAAGCAGGCAACATCATTATGGCACGTACAAATCTCTGCTCTGTCTTCATCCTAAGTAATTTGTACACTTCCATGTTTCCAGTCCTGAAAACTATACAGAAGAATTAGGAAGGACAAAGAGAAAGAAGGTGTGAGTTGGGAAAGGAGTGTAATGACTTCCTTAAATATAAGAATGACTTTCTATGCCAGTGTACTTCAACCTGAAAAAGAGACATTTGACCAACCCTGTCCTGAAGTTTCCTATCAGTAGGGAGAGTTTGTCATGGAATTACCATTATGTGCTTTATTTTATACTGTTCCTTAGGTATTCACCATTGATAGAGACAGGATATTGAGTTCTATGAACGTTTGATCTGACATATAAGTGTCTTTGGTTATGTCTTGTTACTATGAAGAGAAACAAGATGAAATATTTTCTTGTGATTCCCTGTTCACTTCTCAAGTGGTCCAGAATTTCTGAAATGAAAAAAAGTGTTATGTCTTTCCATGTGTCTGTTTGTCTATACATCTGCACCATAGTTATCTTGTCCTTGACAGTATAATCTGTATGATCTGTATCATGTGTTGTGTTCTTGAAAGGGAGACTTTTCTTCTCCAAGTATGACATGATAATAGCAAGTACTAGGGACTGAAAGCCAATTAAGATAATGTATAATTTTATGTATTCTCAGCCTGTGGAAGACAGTTTGAGATGTGATGTTCATATTATAAACCTACAATTCCACTTGCCTACCACTTGACTATTATATATGGTTATTTGCAGTTTGACCAGCTCAGAGTCGAAATTACAATTTGCATTATTTCCATTCCATTAGAAGACTCAATATAAATTAATACTGCATGACTTGAATTAAGAAAGGCAAAGGAGATAATCACACAGCCTTAATTTTTGCAAGTACACAACAGTCTATACAAAGCCTGTTTCAGTGTTAGTAAAGTGTTTAGTTAAATGAAATCAGTAACACAGTATTTAATTTCTATTAGCTCTTACAGAAAAATAAAACAACTGTCACTTAATGTTTACAATCTAAGAAAATCAAGAATCTGACTGATGTGAGGTATTTCTGAAAAGTTGTTTGCAGAGCCGTCTGTCTGATTAATGCCATATATGTATACACACACACATACTCTTTTGGAAAGAAACTATTTTGTAATAAGTTATTGTTTTAGAATAAGATCTTCACATGGGATTAATCTGATATAGTTAGTATTTTCCAAATAGACACCTTTTTTTCCAGTTAATGTGTGCTCCTATCTTTTGAAATAACTCTTAAATAATGCACTTACCTTGAGTAATCAGCAATACAGTGATATTCCATATACCTCCCTGTGTATTTCTTCCAGGCTCAGTTCCATCTCTGCATTTAAAGTCTGAACCCCAAATGGACAAATGAAAACAATTAGTTTTAAATTAGCATAGTGGTATAAAAGGAATTTCTGAAGTAAAATGCAGAGAAGATAATCAGAGACATATATTGCTGGAGTAGAAAGAAAATAAAATTGACACATTAAGTCATGATGTGGATGGGTGGAAGCATGAAGTCATACAAGGTATCTTTGTTATACTAAATCACGGATTTGTGAGAGGCTGACATGGCATGCCTAAGCAGGGAAAGGTTTATTACACCACGCTACTGAACACGTAGCCTAAATGCTGACAGTCAATCCCATAGTCTGAAGAAATACTTCCCTTGCCTGTTGCCAAATTTCTACTTGACAATTTCACACAGATGCCTATAGTTCTTGTACTGAAAGAGACAGCAAATGTGCATTCCCTAGATGAATAGCCTGGGACCAGAGAATTTGTAAAAGCAGAAAACACAAATATGTTTAGAGATTTCAGTTGCCTCCAAATATGTTATACAAAAATATCTAAAAATTCCTACTGTACCCTTTAATATTAAAAAGATGGATTGTGGGAAGGTTTAAGTGTAAAGAATCTAATTGATAGGAGAAGGAACAAGGACAAAAATGCTTGCAGGTAACCTTGATATATTTAAATAAACTTAAGTAATAATAGAAGAATACTTTTAAAATGCTGAAAATATGTTAAATAGCAACCAGGAAGAAACTGGTAGAACTCACAGGCGTGTATGTCATGTCCAAATAATGAAAACAGAAATAAATGTAAACTTGGCAGTTTAAATGCAAATTTTCATTGAAACAAATAACAAACATTTTGAGGGGTAACTTGCTAACAGAAACGTACAAATAGCCCCCAGCCACCTCACCCACATTGCAATTAGGAAGTCTGCCAGAGAATGTCAGCCATGGCTAGGTAGGTAGGTAATCAAAGTTATTGAGTGTAATAAGGTCATTGTGCAGAAAATCTGACTTAATTGTATGCATTTATGTTCACTGCAGAGAAGGTCAGGAAAATACCTATACAAGAGTCATTGTTTATGGATGATAAATCTGAGAAACTGTCTCAAATTAAAATGTTAATAAAAGACATTTTCAAGCAAGTCAATAAAATGAATAGTAACAAATCACTGCAATCTAATGGCTTTCATCCAAATGTTCTGAGGAACTTAAATATAAAGTTGCTGAGCTACTAATAGTAATATGGAACCTACAATTCTGAATGAATAGAAGGTGGAAAATGTGATGCTACTGTTTGAAATTAGGTCACAGGAAGATCCTGTGAATTACATGCTGAGAAATCTGACATTTGCATTCAGCAATTTGATATATGTTATTATAATGAGTAGAATTAGTTGACACACAGATTAATATATGCAATAAGCATCAAAATGGCTTGGAAACTAGAGGAATGTAATGAATCTAAAATCTAGAGTACTTTGAATGTCTCAGTAAACATGGGATAAGGATTATCCAGATTATACAATGTACTAAGAACTGTGCGATTATGACAAATTCCTTCAACAAAGACCCACATTGCCACCGTATTAAAATATTGGTAGTTAGAAATCAATTGTTTGTTCTTAAAATTGAGTGTAGTTACAAATGAAGTCCTGCAGCAATCTGTGCTGAGCTCGTGCAGTTCAGCATATTCATAAATTTGAATTTCACAAACTCATACATTATTCAGAACATGAGATGAGTATTGTAGCGATAAAGTTTGCAGACAAAACAAAGTAATGCCTGGTATTTAAAAGAGACTGTGATGAGATTCTGATGGTACAATACTGAGTTACTGGGTGATAAAATGGCAAATGAAATTCAATGTCAATAAATACCAAGTGATGCATGCAAATGAAATGGTCTTAACTGCACATACAGAATAATGACCTCAAAATTACCATTACTATTATAATTTAGCAGTATTAGAATCACATCAGATATTTCATACATAATGTCACCTCAATGCTGAACACCAAAAAGGAGAAGTAGATGTTGAAAACTTGGCAGTAAAGCTTTGAGAACAAATACCAGAACTTCACTACTGTGATTACATGTTGCACAAGTTTGTTTGAATACTACATGCAAGAATCATTCATTATATCACAGAAGGGTGTAGCAGAACTAGAAAGGGTACAGGGAATTTAACCAAATACGAGCCAGAGGCATGGAGTAGCTGTGATATTAGAAAAAACAATGTAAATTGGGACTCTTTCCTTTGGAAAACAGACAGCTGTGAAGAAATGTGAAGATGTGTACAAAATTGCAAATGATCACTCTTTCTTGTTGCACTACAACGAAGGAACATCAACTTAATTTAGCAGCTTGAGACAAAGAAATGGAAGTGCTTTTTCCTACAACTCATAAGTCAATTCTAAAATTCACATCTATGTGATATTTTGGGAGGCAAACACAGACGTGGTTTCTGAAAGTGATGAAACTAAATTCCGGAAAATAGGATATTCTTTTAATGGTCTTGGTACAACATCAAACCCAGTGAGTCTCTATGCTGCTGACTGCTGCATGAGGGAAACATTCCATGTGAAACCTGCCCTTTCTTGGTGATTCAACATAGGATAGTGGCCAAATTGAGCAGTTCTAAAGGTGACTTGTCTCAAAGTTCACAAATAAACATGGAGGACCTCACTCTCAACAGCTTTTGTCACACTTCTACATGGAGTCATCAGCACTTATGTAAATGACATATAATATAGTGCCATGTAAAGAGCAATACAGTGCCACTCGTCTTTGGAAATGTACTTTTTTTGGCTGGAATATTGTTATTTTTCCTTTGTAGTAGCTTGTAAGTTGCTGTGTTTTGGATTTGTGCTGGAAACAGTGTTGATAACACAGGGATGTTTCAGTTATTGCAGAACAGCACTTGCACTGTGTAAAGGCTTTTGGGATTCTTACGCTTCCCTGCCAGTGAGGAGGCTGGAGATGCACAAGAAGCTGGGAGGGGACACAGCTGTCACAACTGGCCCTAGCTGACCAAAGGACTATCCCAGACTGTATGGCATTGTGCTCAGCAATAAAAGCTGAGAGAAAGAAGGAGCAAGGGGGAATGTTTGGAGTGATGGCATTTTTCTTCCCAAGCAACCATCATGCATGATGGATGCCTGATTTCCTGGACATGGCTGAATATCTGCCTAATGATGGGAAGTAGTGAATGAATTCCTTGTTTTGCTTTGTTTGTGCATGCAGCTTTTGCTTTATCCATTAAACTGTCTTTATCTCAATCCATGAATTTTTTTCCTTTTACTCTTCCTTTTCTCTTTTCCATCCAGCTAGGGGAGGGAGCAAGTGGCTGGGTGGGGCTGAGCTGCTGCCTGGGGTTGAGCCACCACAGGCAATTTTACAATACTGACATACGTAATCTTGTTTCTAAGCAGCAGTACTGAGTCCAGTATCTTGTTTTCTGTGATGATTCAGGTATTTAGACACATTATTCATTGCATAGGAAGTGCTTCAATAATGAATCCTTTTAGCATTGTGCTTATTATTTTATAATGGCTTATTGTACTGAAGAGCAAACAAAGTAATTTTAACCAAAAATATCTGCCAGAATAGTATAGGTTCAGATGCATGCATTCTACCATTTTACTCCAGCTCCCAGTGTGTATATAAAACAATGCTTTCTCACACATGGCAGAGATATCATGTATGTATTGTTTACTTAAAGGGTAATATTAATACTTAATTATGTGTGAAGCAGTGACAAAGCTGGGTAATTATGCTGAAAGAACAATATAATTATCCAGGCTCAGCTCATTTCTCCCTTTGAGGAAAGGAAGGGAATAGAAAAACTGGGAAGTTTATGGTCTGACAGCTGTATTTTATCTGCAAGGAATTTCCTCTGTGCTTGGACTCTCTTTAAAGTTACCGAGGGACTTGGCCTTCAGTCTCCTTTGTGCAATGTGGAGATACTTAATCTCCTGCTAAATGAGCTAACTGGAATAACAGAAGCAGTCCAGCTGCAGTGGCACAGAGCTGTATTTAGGCTGGCTGCTCCATTACATGCAATGTATAGGTCTATCCTGTGCACTGGGATTGCTTTTTCCAGAGAGACAAGTGGGACTACAGGCAAGGTAATTATCTTCTTTTGCGTGCTGCTTCAGCAGAGTAAGGTTTTCACTATGCTGCTTTTTAAACTCATCACTGAGATTCATGTTTGGAAATATATGACATTTAAAAGGGAAAGATTCTATTTAGAACCAACTGTATTTGAATAAAAGGATTTAATTCTTTTACCCTTACATGTGTCCAAAGCGTTGACATTCTGAAGCTCTCAGGGAAGGGTCTCTAAATTACACATTCCAAGCAAAGAAGGGATAAGAGGCTGGAAGGAGGGGAATGTGCAGGAGGAATGCTTCAGGTCACTACTACTATGTGGGTTTTTGTAGCAAATATGCCTGCTGTATCCATGTGCAGGTAGTTAGATTAATTTGAATAAGTGTTTTATAGGGTAGATTATGTGAGATTTCCATGAACGTTATTTATAATTGTTTTTCAGACTAGTAATTTCAGAATCAGAATTTGCAATCATACATACTGGTAAAATAAGTTGCTTAACTACACAGCTAAAACCTAAGTGGAATCAAAAGTGCATCTGCATCTGTCACTGTTACAAATTGTGATAAAACATCTAGGAACCAGGACTGATTTCCATATGGGTGCTATTTTGCATTGCTTCTGTTCTAAGAGGGAAGGTGAATTAATTGAATGCTATTCTTGAAAAAAACCAGATTGTTTCTAGTAGAAAAATAAGCACTTCTAGATAATGAAATCTGATGTATTTTTACATCATAATGTTTTCTGGCCTAAAACCTGGAAAGGATATTGTAGTGCACTTCAGGTCTATATACCTGGAAGGAATGTCTCAGTCTGTAGAACCTGCTGGCAGTGGCAACTCACTCCTCATGGATTTTGTCAAGGTAGAATCAGTGATATTTACTAGTTTAGTGAGTTAGATCAACCTTATTCTTATGGAATAAAGTACATCTTTGTTTAGTATGCTGAATATCTTTGCAAAAAAACCCCAACCAAACAAAAAAAAAACAAACAGCACACTACATTTAAGAAAAGTAATATAAGTGACTTAGTCTTCTCTTGAGAAATGTTTGGTTTGTGTCCCAAATAATATTTTCAGCTCCTGTAGACAGATCTCCTTCAGCTATAAGCATTTGTATTGTGATCATTATTGTTGGAAATTCTGTGGCAGTTCCCCCAGATGCAAAAGAAACCAGCCTCTGACACTGCTGTGCTGAAAGACTGGCAGAGCCAGCATGTCACAAACGCTGCCATCCGCTACAGTCCAGTTGGGGCAAGTACCACGTGTGTGAGAGTTTAACAATAATTCTGTTTAGATGTCAATGGAGTTTGACTTTGTAAATAACAGGCTGGTAATGTTCTGTGGTTAACAGGCAGATGAAAACATGTATCACTGCACCGGAAATCCACACCTGACAGTTTTGAAGACTGCAAGTCTTTTTCAGGCAAATTCTTTTGATATCCTATTCCCTCTGGATGTTTGTAAGTAACGATGTGCCGTAGCTAAGATGTCATTGTTCTCTGGACATGCAGGTTACGGCCTCAATCTGGCATTTGTCAGGTGTCCTGACAGGTTTATGCTCAGCTGTTACATTTACAGGACCTAATTTATTCTGAACATTTAATTGGCTGTGCAGATGTTCTGTCTTTAGCATGATTTTCATATACAGCTGTTTGACAGAATATTTCTATTGTAACTGCTCCGGAAACTCGCCGGTAATAACTGATGCTATTACCAGGCAGTTAATTTGCAAAAGGCCAAGAATTAACAGTTTTGCTATTTATGTGGCACACTAATTTCTCTGCAAAAGGAAATCTGCATTGATGAATAATTTAAATCCCAGTCTCCTTGCAAGTCTATAATCATGTGGCCTACAGACTGGAGTACATTCTACTGTGAGCTTTGTGCAAAAGATTAGTAGCTCCGTGGTGGCAATGCTGCTGTAACAGTGTGAATTGCACTTTTAATTTGTCTTCCCATCTGACAGAGCATCTCATTATACTTTACAGAATGTATTTTAAATTATATTTTTTAAATTCTCAGTTGAAGGATATTTACATTAAAAAGGTGAAGATTAAATACATTGTTTTAAGTCATATCAGCAAATAATTTTAATGAGAATGTCCTTTTTTTCTTGCATTTGGAGAAGAAGGTGCATCTTATTCCCATCATGTTTAGTTCCAGTCAGTCAAAACCAGCCATGACTAGATACATTTTTTTTACAATACAGTCTAGATGTGAAATGTATGATAAGCCCTACGTTGTATCATAAAATTATGCAGGCTCTCTAATAACTAACTTGTTAGCTGTCTTGAGGCTGAAAAACATTTTATACAAAATTTTATATAAGATGAAACCTTTCTTTATTTCATCAGATTAAATTGTGAAGAAGTATACAGACAAGGTCCTTTAGGCACACATTTTAAGTAACAATATTACTTTTCTTTCACTCCTTTTTGCCCTATTGCTCTTTCTTAACTACATTATTGAAATTTAGGAAGCATAATAGCTGATCTATTTAATGGCACATCATTATCTTCCCATAGCATAATGCATACTATTCATTCTCTCATAATATTCATTAATCTATTATTTTTATTCTCTCCTGGTCTTTGTCTAAGTATATAAGGAGTTAGACATTCACTGTACAAACGAATAACATTTTGCAATATTCAAAGATGCCAGTTTATATCAGTGACCTGTTAATTTGATGGTTTGGACACTATTTGTAGTAGTTCTTGTAGTTCTTGTTTATTTCTTTGTGCATCAGCTGTTAGTACTTTGCTAAGCACTGTGCAAAAGCTGTGGCTTGAGTCTCAAAAATACTGCAGTCTCACTGCAAGTAAGAGTGATTTGTCAACAACCAGTGGATGTTTATATGACTTGTTTGTGAATAGAGCTATATTTATGTGAAACAATTGTATTTCATGCTTTCTCTTATAAAATATATGGGCCTGGTACTTTGAGGTAAGAGAGGGTTTAGGAGGCTGTTGCCAGGGCATTTTGCTTCTAACAACTTTTTTTTCCAGCAGAGTGCACTTTATGGGCCATACCAGCTGATGTAGCCTTGGCTGAGGGCCATCCATGCTTTGGTTGGTTGTCAGGAGCTCACTTTGCTGGGGGACAGAGCTCCTAGAGAAGGTTAGGGTACACAGGCTGCTCCAGCTCCTGTCCCTAGCTTAGGCCTTGTGCTGTATATGGGATGGCAAGAAGTTGTTCTACTGCTTTTTAAGGTTTGTTTTTGTTTGTTTTCTCCCCGCTTCCCCCTCCCCCCCCCAAGTTATTCTAAAATATTACTTTACTGTTATTAATGATTGGCAAGGTATGGTGTTTGAGTTCAGATCCAGATTCAAACTTCAGAGAGTGCTGGGAGATGTTTGGATCTACATTTCTGATTTTTGTCACCTATTGTGCTTCTTCATATTTCTTATTTGCCAAGCTACAAAAAATGAGTTTATGAAAATTATTTTTACAATGTTGTTTTAGGTCACTCTTGGTTTTGTGACACCCATAGATTTACCTTGGCATTTAAAGTAGAATTCATTTAAAAACTAATTTCAATTGTATACTTTGCTGACTTTGGTTGCTGTAAATTGCCCATATTTAAAATTAATATGTACAATGTACAATATAATATGCACAATAAAAAGGTAAATAATAGAGTCCAAAGCAGACACCAGTGTTTATTAAGACCTTGTGTCTTCCAGGAACTGAAAGTGTGGTCCCAGTTCCACAGATACTGGAAACATGTTCAGAGTTTTAGATAAGAAAAGTGGTCGCAGCTCAGAGTTCTAGGCTAGAGAGCTCAACACTGCGTATTTGGCCCCTAACCACATACATACAAGTTTATCTTCTATGTGTGTATTGAACAGGGATTAGACTTCATAAAGCCATGCAAGCATTTTGGAAAAAAAGTCTCATTGCATTTTTTTAAAACAAGTTCCACCATCTGCTTGGGAAAAGCAATTGGGTTTGTTTCTTGTGAACTTGGCAATTAAATATCTTAGAACATAGTAGCAGCAGGATAAAATGCTTGCCATACCTATTAAGAACAAAAGCTAAAATTCAGCTAAATTATTCCAAAGACCTCAGACAAAGACCTGCCATGTGGTTACCAGGTAAAAATAGGACTCTTGATACTTGTGAAACACCCTCATTGGCATAGATTTTTAGTGAGGAACTTTAAAGCAACTGGAATTAAATTCTGATTAGAGAAGCGTATTTCTAATTTCAAGTCTTTAAAAAGCTATAAAAGATGTAAGGCTGTATATTACATGCTCTTTTGTTTAGATTGTGTTTTCCTGGTTCTACAGACATTTCAGCACTTCTCTGATCTTACACAGATTGAAATCTGCACAGAGACACAGTAAACTTAGTACTCCTGCTCTTGGAATAATGAAATCACAGCTTTCACTGAAAGAAATGTCATTCCTG
>NW_009953218.1:3964106-3991017 GCF_000747805.2 Chaetura pelagica
CTCCTTACAGTAACAGAGGAAAGCTAGCAAACATGGAATGCCTTTTAAGGTTCTGTCAGGACTTGAGAGATTCTGGAAAATGACTTTGAGGAATAGATTCACCTCTAAATCTCTGTGGGGTGTTCCATTTCCAGACTGAGTGCCTTGGGATATTCCATCAAGAATAATTTCAGTGGAGAGCTGTGAATGGCAGAGGAAGACTGCAGTGAACATAATGCTCTCAAACAAATGTGTCTCAGTAGCTGGCATAGGTGTGCAGTTCATTGCTGCTTCTCCTACCAGGAGGAGGTAGTTGTCACAACCGTGTGATAGGAGGAGATCGCAGCTGTTTAATATACTCTTGCTGGGTACCATGACTGGGCTTCATTTCATCTAGCCTTACATTTCTGAAAGGCAGATCTGTCTGTCAACACAAGTTTCTCTAACTCCTTTTATAACAAAAGGAGGGAAACCTCCAATTGCAGGGATGATTCAGCAGTCATTAGATATCCGTGTTAAACTACTGTGAACTAGTTCCTGAGTCTGTTTCCCTTCATCAACTATAAGAGAAATTTTGACATTTAGATACTTGATATTTAATTTTTTTTTTAGCTTGAACAGGTGAATTCCAGCCTGTATGTCTAAAACTATGTTGCCTCTCTACTAAGAGCAGACTAGGTGGAGGCTGCAGCTACCATTCCAGCACTGTGCTTGCAGACAGTTTCCAAATGTCCTTCTCAAACTTATCTTTCATGGGTAATGCTTAATTGCTATAATTAGTAGGATGAAGTTTACTTCTACATAGCTTAAATTGATGACATGTCCTTAAGTGTTCTTAACCAGTTTGTCTGAAGTTCTTGCCAATTCTAGGCTCCTGATACTCTTTTGTTGGTGTGATACTTGTAGCCTTATGTCCGTTGGGATGGAGGAATCTGTTGTTAAACTCAGCTTTTCTTATGGATGGCCAGCCCTTGAAATATACTTCTATAGCTTCTGGAGTGCCAGATGTGTCCACAGGCCTGCCTTCTCTCTGACTTAACAAATTCTGATGTGACACTGAGATCAAATCCCTGACTTTGATTTAGCTGGGAGAGAGTGGCAATCTTTGTAGTCAAAATGTTTTTGCACATCATAGTTATATGTGTCAACTACTGAACTGAAAATGTCCCCTGATAATCTCTCTTGTGTTTTAGAGAGTATCTGAATTTTCTCATTAGGTTCACACACAATGAGCAACAGATCTAATTTCCTTATTTAGAGATTATTTCTTCACTGGTTTTGGGATTAGTCCGTGGTTAGATCTTCAGTTTAGCTGAGCCAAATGTCTTATAAATACATCTGTTTGCAGATTTACAAACATAGCATCAGCCTACTTTAGTGAAGACACTGAAAACTTAGATCTATTTTAAAACTGACTGCTTCCATGTTGTTTAATATAATGTGCATAGAAGGTCAGAGCCATGAAGCTCACAAGATCTTAAATAATATTCAATAAAAGAGCTGTTTTCAGGGGAATAAACTTGCAAATAATGTCTGGGTGCTTAATTCAGACTTCAGCACGCGGTTCTATGCAGCCTTCTGGACAGTAATTTTTCTCTCATTAAGTGCTGAAAATTTCTGCAATTTTCATAAAAAGGTGTCAGGTTTGTAGTCACTGTGTAACTTTTCAATTTATATTAATACTACTCTGAGACTCAATGGTACAATCAGAAAGAGTGATTCCCATTCCCAAACCCGAACTACTTTCCTCCAAACTACTATCTACAAAGTGTCTAGATGGACTTTTGGAGAAATGATAAACATTTGCATCAACGATTATAGCACATTCAGAGGATTGTTGCACGTAACCTCTTCTTTCTTAATGAATGTACAAAATACAGTGTAAGACTATAATCAAGTCAAGGTGTTTGCAGAAAAGTGGAAAAGTTCACATTTATTTAAAGCATATTGACAGCACTTAGGTGTTGTCCTGGACAAAGGATCATAGAATAGAATGTTCTGTTCTTCAAATTGTGAAAATCTGGTATTTTGTCTCAAAATTAAAATTTTCTTGCCAGATAAAGGCTATGCATACATTTAAAACTTTAACATATGATATACTGGAGTTCTGTATGGTAAAGTCACCAGTTCTACATTACTAGATGTCAACTGAAATGAACAGAATATCTGGTTTATGAGGACTCTTTAAGTCCATGAAGAAAAGTTTCATTTGCTCTATGTCCTGTACACCCTGGTAGTTATTAAGGATGGAAGCAGGATTAATATTCTACTCTTTCCTGCTTTTGGTGTTCATAAATTCTGAGCCATTCAGCATTGTTCTGAAGTAGTAGGTACATTTAAGAGGGCAGGTACATACACATGGCTCAGATTTCTTTTGACTAAGTCTAAACACTTGGCTCACCTTTGATTGCTTCTGGAAAGCCTTTTTAAAAAAAAAACAACAACACATCACAACAACAACAAAAAAAGCATATATCTTTCCTCTTGTGCTACTGAAAAAAATGCTAGAGGGATAAGAAATATGATTTCTCTCACTTTTAAAATATAATGACCATTATAAACTTAAATAATTTTTGTAATCACACTGAATATTTTTTAAAAATCAGAGTTTGAAGTGACATTGAGTAGATTTTAAATCAGCATCGCACAGCACACCATCTATATCATACACTCATAAATAGGGAGATGAGTTATTTCCTTGATTCTTACATAATAATGTCTTTTTTTGATGAAGTGTGGCTAGGTGATTCTTTTTCTGATGAACTGTGAGGCAGACAGTTGCTTTCCACTGATTCTTCTATTGACAGAAAAATAGTACTTCTAGGAATGTCAATTTGAATAATTTCTATTAATTCTGATAATTTGAATTCTTGGCATGCTTTATTGAACATGTAGTTAAAGGATATTTTACACACTTTTTTTTTTTTTTTTACTTAGTCTTTGAAGTATGCTGCACAATGACTTTTTAAACTGTTTCTCCAAAATTTGCTTTGGCTGTAGCCAACTAATTCATAATTCTACAAGCACTGTAGAATTCTGCAAAAATAGGGAAAACTCCATGTGGGATTTTACAGGGACCAGTTTAACATGTTCATAGTATTGACTACTGTTTGGAGTAGTTAGGTGAAAAATTAAAAGCTGGAATTTTGTCACTGGGTCTTGTTCTGAGAGATTACAGTGGGGTGTCTTTCAGCACTACCTAGTGCTTTCATTGCATGGATATGTTCCACCTTCTTCCTTCATGCATGCTCAGATACAATGGTGATAGCCTTGGTTAGCTGTAGGTGCTATATTGCTCCCCAGAAGTTCTGAGAAAAGGAAGTAGAATGGATGAAAGTAGGACAGCTAAAGAATCCTGCAAGATCCCTGATTGCACCATAAAGACTAAGGTTTTTCTCCAGTTATGTGGGACCACTTTCCTCTTCTACTTGAAGTGATTTGAGTTCACTTCTGCATGATTGTCATTATCCTAATGTCTGCAGCATATAGTGCTCACTTCTGTCTTCCACAGGGCAGAGTTGGACTGAGTCTTTTACTTAAGGTTAGTGTTGTAACCACCAGAGCAGAGGGTATCATGGGATTAGTCCCCTGCAGTATGTCCTTGTGAGGCAAGAACTCTGCATATATATATAATAGTCTTTGAATCAGGGAACAACTTTTTTAGTGTGATTGCTGCCTCACTCAGATCATTCAGCTTGCAGTGGAATACAGGTCTTTTCTGTCTGTTCTGATGAATACTTGATAATCTGAAATTGGAACACCTAAACCAGAGAACTTACAAAACTGCTATATTTTATTATCATGCATAGACTTCAAATAATGTGGTGTTTATGAATGGCCTTAAATATTAATTTCACCTTCATTGAAAAATACTACTTTTGGGGTTATAAGAGCTTAATGTTTTGTATTTAGGTAATTTTCAGAATTAAGGATTTAAATGCAATAGGATTAAAATAGAATTTGGAGAGACTGAAATGGTTTCAGGTTGTTGGCAGTCTTATCTAGCTGCCTCACCAGTTATATTGCTCCATTGAGACTGTTCCCTATGATTCCATTCTACCCTCTGATTTGTTGTGGGTTTTTTTTGTTGTTTTTTTTTTCTCTCTATCTGCATTACATGGTTTCTATGGGACTGAACAATTATTATACTTTGGGGGAATATTCTATCTCCTCTTGTCAGAGTCCAAAGGACACTGCTGGGGAAGGCAGGGTCCACCACACACACCCAGGGTGAGTAGATGTAGATATATATATATATATACAAGTGAAAGGGCAGAAAAGGTTCTGCAGCAAATCAAGATGTCCGGGTATAATTTGATTTTAATCAAATTTTCAGTTGATGAAATATAAATTAAAAGGTATGTCTCTTTTGCTGTTACTGAAATACATTTGTTGGGGGTTGATGCATTTTGTGTTTGCATTGGACAAAATATTTTGCCAAAAGAAAATACCTTATTTCTTTTACAGACAATATAAAATAAGAAAGCAGAGACCCAGTCTTAGTCCTCAAAATTCAGAAAAAACAGCTGCTTCTGTATAAAATTTCATTAAGCTATAGGTCACCTCTGTTTAGATCTTTTTACCTTCAGCCAAAGAGTGACTGCCATCTTGCAGGTGGAGCATACACCTAGGAGGTGATATTTATTTTTTTGATGTTGCAATGAATAATAAAGATTTCTAGGGGCAGCACTAGCTAAAGAACCTGAGAGTACCAGATTACTGCGTACTCATCAGATATTTTTCTGGAAGATGCAGGTTCATATTCCTTCAGCTACCTTCAAGGACCTGAACATGGATTTTCCATATTCTGAATGAATGACTTCTGTAGTATTATCAAATTAAAAGTACTGTTGCCTCATCCTTCATTTTGTGTATTTAGGTTGATTTATTTTTTACCTTCTCCCAGCTGTCTAAGTGACCTCACTGCAAATTTCTGCATAATTTTTAATTAATGAAACTACATTTTCTCAGCAAGTAAGCTATAGAACTTTCCTCCTGCTATAAAGAATAAATCCCATCCCTCTTTTAATGCATTCCACAAGCTGATAAGTAGAGTTAGGGTGTTTTTTAAGTTAGTTTTAAATAAAATTATCTTCTGGATTTGAGCTTTGTTGAAGCACTGTTGTTCTCAAGTTTTAAAGTGGGCTTATCTTTAATATTATCCCTTATTTTCAGGTCATTAATGCATACATACCTATTGACATCACTTAGCAATAGCAAAATATAGCATTTTAATTTAAAAATAGTGTTTGGCAACAATTGTAGAGGAACAGGCCAAAACAGAAAAATAAAGAAGTTATACTGAGGCTCAGAGAAGACTGTTTTTGTGGCAGCTCTGTCTCATGCTGCCTGTAGATGAGTATTGCAGAATTACAGCAATCATGACAAATGTCCCATATATCTTTTGTCTCACATAATAGACTTTTGTTATAGCTATACAAAGAATTGGTATTTGATGAGCTTAATCTGGCTGACAGTACACTGCAAATATATAGTGGTTTCAATATATTTTAGATGAGTTGCTTTCCCAGTACATTCCACTGTTTGTTCATGTCAATGCTTTGCACATCTTGCAGTTAATTCCATGATGAATAGTTTGAGATGACTGCTAAAATTTCAGGTCGTGGCATACAAGTCAGGTTCATCAGCTCTTTTTTATCTTAGGTGAAGTACAATGACAACTCAGGCTTGAAAACTGACACTGGTTTCAGTGTGCTAAGAAGTGTCATTTAGATGCCTGATTTTTTTCAACTTGATTTTGGTTCTCCTTGTTATACTGAAGAAGCTTGAATTGCCATCATTAAATAAAATAAATATATTGTATAGACTGGATATACAAGAGCAACCAGCTACCACTGAAAATATCTAAAGACAGTAACTTCAGAGATTAATGGCTTTCTTTTCCAGAAATACATCAGTGAGAATTCATCCCCATTCCTTCCATCCACAGGAGAATGAGTCTTAGCAGCATTTGGATTTGACAGTGAAAACAATATAAGCATTGCTGTGACACCAGCAAAACAGGCAGGGGCACCTGTTATTACTATTACCTGTTAAAAACCTGACAAAAACACAAGAAGTAGTCTTTATTAAATATACTTTTATTTCCATTTCTTTTCATGTCTTTTTTGTAAAGATATATATTTCTGTGATAAGCAATTTTCATCATTTTTTAACTTACTTGTGGACTAACCCGTCATTACCTTGAAACTACAATTTCATTTTTCTCTACGAACTTTCAAAACTTATCTAGGGAAATTAGGGGATTTCCAGAATTAATTAGACATGAAGGACAATGATGTAAGTGAATTTATCATAGTTAATCTATGTATTCAGAAAATTTTCCATGCAGCATCTGTAGGTAATTTGAAAAAAGAAGCATAAAATAAATACATAACCTTCACTGATTATCCCAAACGAAAAATTTGGCAATACTTGCCAAATATGATTGTCCAGCAATTTAGGTTAATCTTCCTCAAGTTCTCAAGGCTTTAATACATGAAAATGGCTTCTTTTATTTTGTTATCTTTAGAAATCACATTTTCTCTGCAACTGTAGAGTATAATTAAAATTACAGTTCTTGTCTAATTATTGGACTGTGGGAACTTTCAGAGAAACACCAAATATCACAGGACTCAAGAAAACATTAGAGGAGCTGTGCTTGCTTCACTGTGCAACAGGGTGCTGAAATGGAGGTCCATTGTTAGCCATCACAATTGCAAATCATGCAAGGAGGAACTTAAAACCAGCAAGCATCCTTTCTTGCATCAGTGTAAAGGACCAGGAATTTCCTTACACGAACATGAAATGTCCTTCGAGTCAGCCGACAAAACTGACTTAAAATGGCGTCTCCACGTGGCGCTGAACCCCCTCTGTGTGTGTAGGGGGGAGGAGCCGCGGCCGGAAGCAGGGGCAGGACTAGGTCCCGTCTGATTGGCTGAAAAGCCCGGAAATACAAAACCGGCCAATTGGGAACGCAGAAAACCCCACAAAAGAGGCAGCGCGGCACGCTCCTCTCTTTCTCGTCCTCTCCTTGTGTTTGGGGCGGTCCTCTCCACACACTGCCTGCCACCGCCAGCCGGTTTTCCAGCGTCTGCACACCTACGGGCCCGGAGCCGCGCACCGACTGTCGCCGCTTTGTGGTGGGGGGGGGGCGACCTGCACTTGGAGTGCCTGATCTGCACCGCCGCGTGGTGAGATAATTCCGGCTACCCCAGCTTATAGGGGAACGTATAATCCTGTCTTACCTGCACACAAATCGCAACCCTATATGGGAACTGCGTTGGGCATATTCCTCCTCCTTCCCTCACTTAAATAAGTAAATAAGGTGTGTAACTAAGGTGTACCCATATATATTTCATGTGTTGTAATCACTCCTTTTGAACCTCCTGCCCCAAATTGCTTTGTTTTCCCCACAATAAACCGTGCATTTCGTTGGAAATATTAGTAAGCACTGAGCAAGTTATTCACTCGAAAAAGTCAGGGCATAAGCCCCTGTCTCCTCTGTGTGAGGTGATACCCACGTGTGGATCTCTCAGCAAATCCTGATAAGCGTAATACACTCCAAAAAGGAGATATAATAGGTCACGGATCATGACAATCAGTGTTGTAAGATTTCTCACCTTTTACTTGCAAGGTTTAGGGCAAATGCAAGTCAGATAGCTGTTAAAATGAAATAGATTTAGTGATGCAGGAGATATATGTCGGCTTCGACTGTACTTAATTTCTCAAGTTCTGAAAGCTGTGGTGATTTTCCAAAATTAAAACAACATATAATGAACTGCTGATTTCAATATCGTATATATAGTTTCCTGCAAGTCTGGTAAACATGCAATTTCCCTTGATGGTGATGGCAGTGCAATATATGTAATTGTGTCTGAAATTATATGGAAATATTATTATATCAGTTTTTTTCTTAGTAAGTTATGTAGATACTACGTTATACATGTGCTCTAGTAAATGATAATGCTTCCTTGTTAAAAATAAATAATGATTTCGCAGAAACAACATTGTAAACCTTTCTATCTCACTGTTTATCTTTGGAAGTTCGGGCGATTTTCTGTTGTCTTTCATTTATGGCTCCTCCTGTGTAGTACTAGATAATTCTCATTCTTATCTAAAGACCCTTTTCAAGTCTTGCACATTTAGAGAACAATGCTCCATGCAAAGCCTTTCTAAGACAACACTAAAGGAATTGTAATGGATAGTGCTGCTTTTGTATTTTACCCAATTTAGTTTGCTACTGAGTGCAAAACAGGCATTATTTGGCTTAGGGCCTAGACAGTTCCAATTAATTATTAGTAAACAAAGAATGTAAAGAAAAAATAAAAGCTCTCTTTAATCATAAATACTACAAACACTGTCTGTACCCCCTTCTTTTGAAACACAGTGCATGGAAATGTGAATATCCTTGTGTCTAATACTGGTGCTGTTAGTGTTACTGTTATGGAAGTATAATGAAATGACCCTCTTTAATAATGAAATACAAATGAAAATAAATAATGTTTCTGTTCCACTGAGCATGCATAAGAATGCAAATGCAGAGTTTGTTAGAAACAGTTAATCTTGTTGTAAATACGGTAATATCTGAGGATTTTTTTTTGCCAAATCTGTATTAGGGAACAAAAACTCTCTTGAGTCAGATTTATTGTAGTCTAATAAACTTCTAATTTAAGGATACTTACATTGCTAGTCTGGAATAAAATAGTTTTATTCTAGTTATGAGTATGACTTTTATATTTTTAGGTAAAGTCAACTAAAATGTAATTGAACTCGACCCTTAGCTCAAGTCGTTTCTGCCAGGGCAACATGAAGCCAATGCCTGATGTATGGCCAGGTGATGTAGAGGGATTGGCAGGGCAGGTCGTTCCTCATCAGGGCCAGGCCCAGTTCCAGTCAGTAGTTTCTTAGGCTTTCCCTTTTGGCGTGTCATTTTCTGTTGTTCATCTAAAAGGGTCAACCTACATATATTAAAAGTGTGGTTATTGGTAGCTTAGCTTAGTTTACCAGACTCGGGGGAAAAACTGTTGATAATCCAATAGCACAGAGCGTCAGGTATGGAGCCAATAAAGTATCCAATTTGACAGTTTTACAAACAGTTACACTTTGACAGTAGAGTTGCTTGTAGATTAGGTAGTATTCAGTATGAAAAAAGACAGCAAAGCTCTTGTCTTTAATTTTCTGCATTTGAAAGACAGGGGTTTTACTGTTTCACAAAAAGGAACAATTTACGGAGTAATTTGAAGTAATTTATTCTGTACTCTATGCTCTAAATTAGGGGGATGTAGCTGTTCCCTGATGTTGGCACATAAGTTGTCCTTCCGTTTGCTGTGGTGTCACAGTAGGAATAATAGCCCTAAAATGCAGATCAGAACTTGTTTGAGGGCCTCCTGAGTGACAGGTCCCTTTCAACATGCTGTTGGGGTTTGCTGATGATCTGAAAATGCTTTTGAGATAATCACAACTAAAAGGGCATCATATTCCAGTAAAACATAATGATGATAATTATCTCCTTCCTCATGAGATTATAGGGCTGTGTCTACATTAGCAAGTAGTTTATCCCTACAGAAGTGATACTGTAGACCCACACAGTTGTTGCTGAGGGCAAAGTCCACATTATATTCATTTAGTGGAGAAGGAGGTTGTTTTCAACTACCTCTTGTCCCCTGAACTGCACACCTCTAAACAGTTGGAATGCATTAAGTGCACTCCTTAGGCTTGTCTTCTGCTTTATTGGCATTTAAAAGGGACTAAAGTTGTGTTACCCAGAATTATTCCATAATGCTATCCAGATCACAGTAAATGGAGACAACTTGAACATTGTTTGAAAAGTGAAGTCTAGTTCAAACTGTAATTCTAACATAAATGCACCTGGTAAGAATCTCTGATCGAGGGCACTATTTATTGATTTGTTTTGTCATTCACCTCTTGCTGTGCTCTACTGCAAGTCCCAAGCTACACATCATGCAGCAGGGAGCTGAGTATACACTTTTAGGAAGTGCAGGTTACAATGAGCTATTTAATGAGCTCCTGGCCAGATTAAAATGCCATTGCCAGGCTGGCACAGTACATGCCAAAGTCAGTGGATTGTTTCTGGAGGTATACTCACTGGTATGTAATGCAGGATTGTCTGGTCAATCTGGTTTTAAAATAAATATTGATATCTTTCAAAAGTGAGTGTTTGAAAAGGGGCTGAGGAATTTATTTGATTTTTCAAGGAAGAATGGGTGCCATTTACATATTTCAGCCATCATTAAGCATATCCTGACCTGATTTGAATCCAGGAATACTCTGAATTTTTGTTCAGTATGAGTTGATTATTAGTAATTTCTTACTATTTCAGGCCACTGATCAGGAAATAGAGACTGAGAGGAGACTTTAAAATTGTGTGGCATATAACATGACAAGCATTAGTAAACTATTGTAGTCTATACAGCAGATTAATAGTATGCTAGGGCCTGAAATCCACCAATATTTGGTAAAACCCTGTGCATAGACAGGAAAGCAGCATTTCTACTTTTCTTCAAGTGAGTTAAAAATTCAAATTTTCCTTGTGTGCCTACTTGGGCATACTGCTGCTGAGTACAAGGCTCTGTATCTGGATTAGCTGCTGGACTTTGCTTTCTATGTCCCATGTGGTAGCTGAAGGTTGTGCACCCTGGCTTCCTTTCATTAGCATCTCTCAGACTGAAATAAGTCTTTTCCTATGCATTAGCTCAGGAATAGATATCTGCATAATGTACCATATCCAAATTTTGGAGGAGCCTGGTTTAACTTTGATCTCAGTCTTTTTTTTTTTTTTTTTTTTTTTTTATCTGTCAGTTGCAGACCCTTTTTTCTTCCCACTCCCATCAATTTGAGGGCTAAAAAAACCCACAAACATTTTTTTTTTCCCTTGGGTGTGATGCCTATGGTGGCTGTGACAAATGAACATGCGTTAGGATTTGGTACTAAAAGAGTGGAAGAATGTATTCCAAATGTGTTTCAACTAGAATTACTCCCAGTCAACAACTCTTCTGTCTTCCTAGGGTGTTATGTCAGCTTTTAGAGCTATTTTGTTTATTGCACAAGGAAGCTTCATATTTTTTGGTGATTAAAGCAACCAGTAATCTTTTATTTATACTTGAACCCTTGCCTTCAACTGTGGCCCAAAATATGTAGGAGTCAGGTAGAAAACATAGACTGGGCTCAGACTTACCTGTTATTTTTCAGAACTGCTACTATGCCTATTGACAGGTATAAATGTCATGAAAATAGCAGGGGGGAACACAGTTTGAGTCTTGCCTCCCAGTTTGTCTGCAGGGGTCAGTCACAGTGTTATTTGCCAGAAGAATTCTCTGGAAATAAAAAATTTAAGCTTCAGTAGGGAAGTCATGATGTAGAATCTGAATGGTTCCTGTGAACCATTACTAAATTTAGGGTCTGGCAAGGTAGTGTAATATAACCATAGCACTTTGTTCATATTATTAGATCCATGTAAGAATCCCAGAATTAGTCCTCCAGTATTGCTTGAAATACATTATTTTTAAGATGGCAGTCACCTTTAATGTATTTAATACTAACATAAAAGTTAAAATTCATGTATTCACACTCTTAAAGTAGTATTGTTTGTTCTGTTTTTATTTAAAAATGCTGAATTCATATTTGAAAGTACATAGTTTTTGTTTTCTACATTTGTACTCTCGTGGAAAACAACTCTTTCGTATCTTGACTACTTTGATGCTTTCCAGCTTTATGTTTCCATGATGTCAATGTTAAAAACAGGATGGCAACAGGAAGATTTTAAATTTAAAACAAGGGTGAGAGAAAAATAGAGTGAGTTAAAAAAAAAAAAAAAAGGTGAGGGATTCTTAATCACATAATAGTCATGTTCAACAGTATGACTTTAATTTACTGAAGTTAATAAAAAAGCAATTTTAGTCCACCAATACCACATTGGGATTGGGTCATCTTAAATTTTATGACACAGAGATGGCAGTTGTGCCTTGAAGATGTTGAAAACTAAGGAGGAATATTCATGTTAATGAGATATTCATCAGCATGGCCAATTTGTAGATGGAACGCAGCATGGGTTCAGGTAATTAGTGAGGGACCTCACATTTTTTTCACATAGGACATCACAGAGACAAATGCTGTGACTTATTTTTTTTTTTTTTAGTAGATTGAAGTGACTTGGAAAAAGAACACTACACTAATGCACTTGGAAAGAACTTGGTTGTAGGTTTTGTAATGAAAAAAGTATCACTTGACTTCCTGTACTCATGTATGCAAGAGGGATCATGATATTAATGTAGAGACAAGACTGGAAGATACTTCCTGAATGACTGAGCTGAGTGTCGTGATCCTGCCTGCTGGCAAGAAGTCATCTAATCTCTTTCTTATGGATATGTTTCTTGCCCTTGCTGTGTTTAGTTCTTTTCCTTGGTTTCTGTTTCCCTTCAGCCTTTTCTTTGCTCTATAAGGCAAGCTCTTTCAAACTCCTTCTGTTGTAGAGTCTTCATTCCTGTAACCATTCCTGTAATTTGTGTCTTTATTAGAAATACATAATTTAGTAATTTATAGGATTTGCCTTTTTCACAGCCATCTCATGTCATATTGATATGGATATGCTCTTGGTGATGAACTAAAATAAGCTAATTGTTTTTTACATGTGTTGTTTCAAATGATGAATTTCCAGCCTGTAGCAGAAATGCTGTTAATCCCTGATACTCCTTTACAGTACTACTTGCTGTTATTACACCTGAATCCAGCTTTCAATTCTATAGTAATCCGTAGAGTCTTCAGCTTAATGTGTAAGTTCTGGAGTGACATTGTAGAAAATGCTTTATCTAAATCCAGACAAATTATATCTACTTCATTTCTTTGTCTGGAACATCAGTTCTCTTATCAAAAAAGCTGTCAAGTTAGTCTGGCACAATCTACCCTTGGTAACACTGCTGTGTTTTATCCTGTGTTCTATTTACTTCTCTGTCTTTAATTTATCTTTTTCTTCAAAGCCTGTTCTAAGCTCTTGCAAACTGAAGAGGTCAGACTAATAGGCTTACACTTGCCCAGATAATTTTCATCCTTTCTTTTAAATATGGGCACTTCAATTGCCATTCTCTAGTAATATTTGATGCTTTCTCTGCCTTTATAGATTTGGAGGCTTATCGCTGCCACTGCAATGGCCTTTATGAAATCACAGTATACCTAGTGATTCAAGTCTCAGTGAGACATTTTGTTCAAACCCCAATGAACTGATATCCTTTTTTTTCCAGTTAAACTTCTGATTGGTTAGTGAGTTATGAATAAAGAAAATTTAAATATCCATCTGCAAGAGGATCACACGTAAGATACAAGCAAGTACTACTGCCATGATGATTAAGTGAATAGATAGTACCCCCTACAACTTAGAGCTCCCTTAAGCACAGAAATGAGGAGAAAGCGTTTAAAGTCCCATAATAATACCAGAGAAAATGATGTGAATTGGAACCTAAGTAGCTTCTAATATTGAACACTTAACTGTGAGAGCTTATTTCACAAGGGTGTAGGACATCATTGGGCATATAAAAGTTATTAGAATATCATTGATCTTTGAATATTCTATAATGTTTTATGCTAGCACTTAGATACACAATGAATGGCACAAGCAGGTCTAATGCTAGATTATTGCTATTAGTTTTGTATTTTCATAAATACATAGAACTGCAGAATCAAACCCACAAAAATTGATGACGTTATTTCTGTGTACTTAATAATGTGTCAGCATCAATGCTTATCGGGTGAATGCTCTTTTGCTGGTCCTGACAAAATGACCAAGACTGAAATTTAATATATGCACAGTTAAATACATCTGTTTTGCTTGAGTTGATGCTGGCTAGGAGGACAGTGCATTTCTTGCTTACTCTGTCTGCTTTCTTTATTGCTTTCAGTTCAGTGTTGCATCTGACAATTGATGAAGGTGAAAATCACAATCAATTGTGCCTACAAAGAACTGGTGTTAATCTGGAGGCAGGGGATCTTAGCACTGATAGCAGTTTAGAGGGGAGGCCATTCATCAGTTTCATCTGTGTTTTCAAGGCAGTATCATCACAACCATACATACGCTTTTGGAAGAAAAAAATTTTCCCCATGATCTCTCAGGGTTTCTAGGTGGGAGGCATGGGCATGCAGCATTGTGGCTAGAGCATTTTATACCTCTGGCAATTTAAACGTCCATGTTTATCAGATTTTGGAAACAATAATATATATGTAAATTTTACATTCAAGTGATATAAGATACTGTCACCAAATGTAATTACCTGTATGTGCATCTGTCTCCACTTTCCTGCTCCTGGAAAACTAATTGCAGTATGTAAAGAAAAATGTTTTTTGGTTTATTGCACATTTTCACATATCCCGTAACTTTTTATTTTCCAGATACTTGAGATATTTTATTTTCTTGAAACTGTCTATTCTTATAAAAGCTTACTCTAATCATTTTTCAAGAACTCATGTTGTGTAAATACATCTCAATTTGGGAAGGTGTGTGCTTAAATTGATGTGCTTAAGTCACACTAATTTAAATAAAAGGCAAGTATGGGCATGCATGTCAATCATATACCTAAGTACTTTTGGGAAGAATTAATTTGCCTCAGTGAACTACATCTTAGCACAGTAGCCTTTCAAAAGCCCTCCTTATGGCATTAAGCATAAAATTCTTCAAGCTGCTTCCACTGGTACACTTTCAGCTGAAAGTAGCAGTGACAACCTTATTGTATTGATCTGCCAACAAGGCTTTAACTATTTCCAAATATTTCTCAATAGCGAGGCTGAGCTCTCTAGGGCTACTTATTTTGCCATTACAAGATCCACACTGGTAAAGGACAGCTTTTTGAAAAAACACAGCAAAACCCACCCCTTTTGCTTTGCATAGAGAGATTGCCTGTGTGACTCATAAAACCTGGGTGCTTTGCTAGGCTGAATGCCTATTCTCTTGCTTTCCTTGCTCACCTAGATCAAAGAAAGTAGCTTATGAGAACAGGTCTTTGTTTTTCCTCCAGCTTCATTCTGGAATCAGAATGCACTTTGTGTCTGTTACAAGCTGTGGTGTATGAAGCAGAAAGAAGATTGATTTTCACAGGCTACCTTATACCTGAAGTAATGAGAGTGGCAAATTACTTGTTCACTGAGCAAATATGACAGGAATGTCATGGAGGGAATTTATATATATGCAAACACATGGGGGTCACATCGGTGTTACTTTTACAAAGTGACTTTATCCACCAGAGGGGCATTTTTAAATCTGCATTAGCTTACACAGGGAAAGCTAAATAAAACTGCAAATAACCTGCATTGTGTAGGGTGTAGAAATAACACAACTAATAAATAATGTAAGATTCAACACAGTGCATAACATAATTTAAATGACTGCAGTATTTCTGTTCAAGAGACTTGGGGTCAGTAGTAATTTCTACTATTCATTCAGGGTTTCTCTGAAGTAGAAAATAAAATATTTGTCATAACAAGAAAAGTAACAGAATGTAGGACTAATTTTCTACCAGTTTTTTGTCTCTTAAACATTTCATCAGGATTCAGTAGAGAAACAGGCTTATGCTTTTATTTATGAACACTTGCATAGACTTGGTGTATGTGTTTGGAGAAGACAAATGGATCTTACTTGCACTGAAACTTTCTACATACGTAAAGCAGGAATTAATGAATTTTCAACAGCTTCACAGAACCTGATATTTGTAAAGAAAAGAAAGAAAAGGAGCAACAGAGAAAAATGCTCTTATTCTTAGGAAACAGATGAGAATTTTATTTGTGTACAGTCTCTTAAGGGAAGAATGAAAGCTATTATTTCCTTACTTTTTTTTTTTTTTCTCCTCAACAATAAAGATTACATGAGATTACACATCACTTAAAATAGGAAAGCAAGGCAATTTAGCACTGGCTGTACAATGTAAGGCAATTCCCATGTGACTGTCCTCTATTTCTGAGCTGTTGGAAAGGTGGCTGATCTCAAGCCTAGAAGCAAAGAAGGAAGCAAGTAGAAACTGAAAGCTTATGGATGCTACATTGCTGCAGTGAAATTAAAAGTACACATCTGTGCATGGCAGTTTCAATACATCTGTATAGCTGGCCACATCTGCTGTTGGGAGACGGCTGACAGTGAGGTGAGGCAGCCATGAGGAGAACCAGTGCAACATATCTGTGTGTTCACAGGTTGCTTCTGATGAGCCACAGAGGCCAGAAAGAAGGGTTTCTGCTGACACAGTAGTTTTTGAAGCTTCTTTGCAGCATCATATGTAGTTACACCCTGTGGAGAAAAAAAAAAAATCCTGCAATTTTTATCCTGTTTTTGTCACTAATCACCACAGCAGTCTATTCTCTGGTGATGGTATCATGGTGTGCATTTCAGAGAAAAGGAATATTTGGCGAAAAAAGTAACAAATATAATAAATTTATTCATTGTGTTACAGTGTTTCTGACGAGCTGGTCATGGCAGAGTCATCTCACATTCATCCCTGCCAGTTTGAATTGTGTGGGTGGCATATTTTTCTTTTATTTTGAATGTGTCCCTGGGACCACAACAGGAGCTATCTTTCCTTTTCCTTGCAACTAAGTGCGTTGAAAAATGAACTCAAACCTGGCAGCCTTTCATGTCCTCTTTTGCATAAAAGTGCTGAGAATTTTTTTTGTTTATTTCCAATTTATTTGGATCAGAAACCAAAGGAAATTTTTGTGACACATAAAGTTTGTGTTTCTGTGTAAAATTGATTTCCAAATGTAGGCATCTCCTTGCATGACAATTCTAAGTTTTGTTCACCTTTGGCTTATGCGGTGTTACTGAATGCTGTAAGGATCCTAGCAAGGGAGAGGTTCTGCAGAAAGCAAGTAAACAGAAAAGGGAAATATCTCACAAAGAAAACCATTCAGGTTAATAGCTATAGTTTTTCTGTGGAGCTCTGCATCACCTCTAGTAGAAGTAGATGGAATTTTGGAGCTCATTTTTTCTGTTTAACACAGCTTGTTATGTTAGTGCAATAACAGCGCTGTAATGGACAGAATTTTATTTCCTGGATGCACTTACTTGACATGGATAAGGGTTACAAGATGCTAATAGCTATGTTTCAGAGCTGAGGTCAAATGCTATCTAGTTTCAGTGCTGTATCATGAGCTGTTTTGCAAATCCACAAAAAACAACCAGTATCACTGTTCCTGAGCCTGGTTGATACTGCACACTCTCAGATACTGAATTTGTCTCACGGCATCTCCTTGTTATCTAGCTGTTTGTCTGCTTTGCTGATGAGATCCCAGCCCTCTGAGTTTCTTGGCCTACAAACTCTACATTTTTATTTCTAGGGCTGTGTTAGAGTGTGGCTTCTGTGTGTGTGGCAAGACTTCTGGGAGCTGAGTGCTTCATGCCTTGTTTGTGCTTATGTTGCCACTCATCAGTCCTTGGCCTGACCCTTGCGAGTGGCCACAAGCATAGGTCTGGTGTTATACTGCATAATTAGTTTGAAATTTAACACCATCTTGCAACTTCTTTTTATTTGAGCTGCTGTATGTTATGAATGCTTTAATTTCTGAGAAATTTTCATTTGTACTTCTGCAGATGGCCTCTAAACTATTATTCCCAAGCTAGAGCTGCTACTTGTACTGACATTCCTGTTAATTGTCCCTATTATGGGACTGCTATAAGACCATATTGTGACTTTTGTCCTTCTGTAGGTGAATACCATAAGTAATGCAGAACAGTGTAATAGTCTTGTAGTATAGAAATGGTGCATTGTTTTTCACATGATTGGAAAACCTGGCAATGGCATTGAACCCAGACTTTCTTAGCCAAAGCAGAAACTCTTCCTTTACTTTGCAGAACAGTCTCTTCTCTGTTCAGTGCTGGCTTACTCCTCTTTGGTGTGCTGGGCTGTGGGCAGAGGTTTCTGTCTTCACTCTGCCACCTACCCTGAGGGGCTGCTGCTCACAGGCAAATAGGTTGGTTTTCTCTCTCCACCTGCTGCTACTGTTTTTCCTTATGTGTTTGTATTTTCTGATGTGCATTTGCTGCCAGCCTCACAGCACAGTGAGTGAATCCAGCATCAGCAGAGTCCAGGAAAGAACTGTATTAGATTCAACTTTACTTAACAGTGCAAGTCCCACCAGGTTTTGGGCAGTGTTGGGTAGGTAAGGAAGAAAGATTTGATTTTAATGAGAGATGACTTGGCACCAGCATCATAACAGGCTCAGTGTGAGAATGCAGGAGTGAAAGAGTTAATTCCTATTCTGTTCAAAGAGATAGCTGTGAAAGAGCATGTGCTGAATGTGCATTCCAGTTTCATTTTTTTGTTCTTATTTACAGTGACAAATAATATATTTCCCTTTAGCTTTGAGTGCTTTATAAACCTGGAGCAGATGATGAATATGCAGTTTACACTCCAAAGGCACTGGAATTGGTGCAAGAAGGCAGAGCTTGCTGAGGTTCACAACACACTGCGACCTCCACTGTGATTATTAATCAGTCAGGCTTTCAGGGACACATCCACCATACTAGATATAGCACTTGCTTACTCCTCTCTGTTTTTCCCTGATAAATGTGATGATATATGAACCTGTGGGAAATACAATGTAGATATGTGACTTTTGTCAAAGGATGCTGAGTTCTGTTTGCTCTGAATTCAGGTTTAAAAGGGTTTGGTGTGCTCCTCGGTGGGCTCTTAATTTGAGTCATAGATTTTTGTTACACACAGCCTTGTATGGAAACTTACTGGTACTTAACAAGACCTCATCAATCTCCTGGAGAGCAAGACTGGCAGTTTTTGGGGAAGTGTTCTGCTTACAAATCTGGAAATCATGAGTGGAGTTGTGGGGTGGGGGGCTGCCTTATCAGCGTGTGGTGTTCGGTTAGAAAGCAATTTGCTCAGAAGAAAGGAATTGCTTTGAAGGAATGGAATGAGATTTGGGACTTTGAACAGGCTACTGGTTAATTTTGTATTAGAGCAGTCTGCCTTTCACAGAGTTGTGGTTGCCCAAAATAGCGTTGCATATGAACAGAGCAAAAGAGATGCTCTTAAATTCTTTTGAGCTTCTTTGGATGTAGTAGGAGACAACGGTGCAACCATACTGAAGCAATGCAGTTTTTCTGCTTGGAAAGGCACCCTTGTTCCTGGCATTACAAAACAGCAATAATTTTGTTCAAGTGATCAAATTTGAAGCTTTTCTAGTATAAGAGATTTGAAATAGGCATCATCATCCTATTGACCTATCAGCAGAAACATGACCATTGTGCAGAGCTTTCTTGACCAACTCCCTTGGGCTCTTATACAGAGATTGAAAAGTGAGAGCAGGTTTCATTATTATGCCTCTTGCCACTCTGCACAATTGTAATCCTTAAGCACTAGATTCTGCTTTCCTGAACTTGTCGTTTTTGTCAGGTGGAGGAGTATTTTGTCTTTGGAGGAGGTTACTGCAAAATAAGTAATGTATTACCTTGTGCTTGAACCACCACGGTGGCTGGCAGTCGCAATAAAAAACATCACTTAGCAAGATGAGGGTAGCTGCATGCAATTTCCCTTGGTGCAATAAATCAAATCTTTTCATCACCCAAAGATGGACAGGAGAGTAGTGAATCTGCCCTGCTGCAGTCCAGGTTTCCAAACCACTGCTGTATTCCTAACAGGATTTTTCCCTAGGAGGGTTGGTACCCGTATTGGAGTTCTATTCAGATCTGTTATTGCCTTAGAACTTGAATTGTTAATGACTTAGAACCTAGAACTTAGAATTGCAAGATCAGAGAAAAACACACAAGCAAAACTGCTTGGTTAATCAAAACCTGCTGCACAGCTAATGGGTTCACCCTTTTTGCCATCTTTAAAGTCTGCTGAGGGTATGAACACTGCTTGTGCCCTGGAAGAAACTTGATGAGTGGAAGTGTTGAATTCTCCTAGTACTGACCAGGGTGGAGGAACACTGGTGGACCAGGGAGGGAGGTTATACTGCTGCTCTGTATGATGTACCTCATCTCGACCTAAGTAGCACTTAAGACTTGAGGGCTGTCAGCCAGACACTCATAAAAACTTTTTGAATTCTCCTTAAATTAAGAGAAAAAAAGTTTTTTGGAAAAGTCTTAAGATAAATGCTTATTTTTGTGTATTTTTGTTTTCAGGATGAATAAGAGATACTTACAGAAAGCAACAAAAGGAAAACTGCTAATAATAATATTTGTTGTAACACTCTGGGGGAAATTAGCATCTGGGGCAAATCATCATAAAGGTAAGAAATTCTGTTCTTCTTTATTATACTCTTGCATCTGTGGCCCCTGTCAACAAATTCAGAAGTGTCCAGTCTATGTGATCATTTTTACTTAGGCATATTTTTGTCTCCTGGTATTGGTTCACTAATAAGTACCAAAGGAAGAGTGTTTTCAATGGATAGACTTCTATTAATTTATTGAGAATTTAAGTTTTTCAGTCCCATTTTCAACATTCTCTGATTTTAGGTCATTCTGTAATAATGGTACAATTGAAAAGACGGTAAGAAAAAGATGGTAGATAAAAATAAAAATAATGACTACTGCTTTTCTCATAAAAATAGATATATCAGATAGCACATATAAATGCTACAAATGAATTCCTGGAAAGAAGCTTAGAAAGAAACAATTTTTAGTAACATGTATGTTGCTACTGTGTGCAGTTACCTGTCAAGGCTAACTTGATGGATAATGTGTGCTGAGTGTGATTATTTCATCACCAAAAAAAGATGGTTGCTTTGCAGTGTTGTCTTCTATGCTTCATTCCTAACACCTAGACCAGGAACTTTAAGAGCTTGTATCAATGTGAGTTTTTTTCCTCTTGTTCATTCCAGCCCTTAAAATGTATAAACACCGGCAGAAGCTCTAATGGTTTATTGAAGCTTTTAAAAAGGTCTAATTTTTGTGTGTGTATTTCTGTAAACCCCTAATGCAAAGAATAAGCTCTCTGGATTCATGTACTTCTTATAGGCCAATATAACTTGAAATTTATTCTGCAGTATAATATGATTTTGAAGTTCACTTCTCATCTTCCCATAGTGTCTAATGGCTGTTTATTTGCTTATTCAGGAGCAGAAAAAAACTCTTTACAACTTGGGTAAATTAAGGGTGGGACATGAACATTATCAAGAGCTGAGAAGTTAAATACTGGGGAAGGATTCCAGTTACACCAGTCAGTTAATCTCTGTGTTCGCCTACATTTTATGATGTTTCCTCTAATTACAGGATTTCATGAGCAGGTATTTTGTGCATCTAGCTGCTAGATATTTTTCTGTTGTGTGAAGATATTATTCAAAATACCTCACTGATTAAGGGTTTCAGGACAAAGAGGCACTTTTGCAAGTCTTTTGCAAGTTGCAATCATCTGCAAACAAAACAGATTCAGATGTGGTCCTGCAGGCCACCAAGGGTGGGCAGGCACCATGCCAGACAGGAACCATGCTGACACCCTTTGCTCAGCCTTTGTTCATCCTCTGAACTAGAATATGTATTTGTTCTGTGGCTCACTAGTTTAGTTGTCTGCTAGAAAAGAGCCAAGATATCCTAGCTGGGATTCAGATTATAACCAAATTATAATTTTGTGGACTATTTGGAGAATTAATGCTTCATAATTGAAAATCAAGTGATCCCCCACCAATTTTATCTTTCCAGACATATTCATGCAAGGGAAATCCCAGCATAAATTAATTATCTGGTGTTTGAGTCCCAGCCTTATAGCAGAAATAACTTGGGAAACATTGAATTTGATGTTTTTAGAGAAAAAAAAAAAAAGGCACATGAACCCCATGCAAAATCAAGTTCTTAGCTGTAGGGCCTTCTTTACATTCTTGCAAGTTAACAAAAAGCTTTGGTTCTTTTTCTTTAAGTTGTAACTTTTCAGCCCCTTAGCAAAATCTATGAAGTCTTGCAGGGAACAATAATAAGAAGAAGCATGACTTGAGTGTTTAATTTAGAAAAGCAACTATTGTGCATGTTCTGGCTCTTTTGGAAAGAAAAAAATATTCAGAAAGATTTTGCCTTGTGGATTTAGTAGATCTGCACATCAGGTGCACTGACTGTATGCGGGGGATTATTTTGAAAAGCACAAATCAGGGTTACACAGCTCAGCTACCATTGATTTCCAAAGAAACTAAGAGTTGAACTTTAACTTCCCATTGTGTAAAAGAAAATCTTCCCCCTACTCTAATAGCAGAAATGGAGCTGAGGTGCAGTCAAGGAAAACCTGGCACTGTGCACCTTTGTTTGGAGTTTCCAAATAGTGAGAAATATGCACGTTTCTTCAGTGGTAATTGTCCCTAGCATCATTAATCTTCATTTATAGAAACCCTTACTAACATATTGACATGACAAACCCTAATGACTTTGAAGGGGCCCTTACAATTTCAAAGATCAATAATCTAAATTTTAAAAAATCTTTACTTTCCTATTGACTTAGTCATATTATGCATTAGTTGCACCAGCTCTTAGACCCATCTCTTTTTCTGAAGGCTATTGTAAAAAAAAAAAAGAAAAAGAAGGAAAGATTATCAATGTGTGAAAAATTGTTTAATGAGCATTCTGCTCTCCAGACAGACTTCAGCAGGGATATAAACAGCTGACTCTGACAGGCTGTCTCTAGGCTTCTTGCACTTATTTCAGGGGTATGGCACAAATGAGAAACCCCAAGCCAGCAGCAGCAAGAAAAACAGAGGCTGAGGCAGGGCATGGGGAGCCAGGATCTGATGTTGAGCAACCAACAGGGTTATAAACTGAGTTTTCAGATCACAGCATTTCAGCATCATGTGTGGGTGCACCAAATCCGTTCTTTGTCTTGAGAAGACTGGTTTGAAGACATGTCTGCTCCCTTTATCTTTGTTGATTGTTAAAGTTTCATCAGTCTGTGCAGAAAGTCCACAAGCTAAAAGAGATCATAGAATGATAGAACAGTTTGGATTGGAAGGGGCCTTAAGTTCCAATCCCCTTGCATGGTCAGGGACACCTTCCACAAGACCAGGTTGCTCAAAGCCCCATCCAACCTGGCCTTGAACACCTGCAGTGATGGAGCATCCACAACACCTCTGGGAAACCTATTCCAGTGTCTCACCACTGTCACATTAAATAATTTCTTCCTGATGTTTAACCTAAATCTCCCCTCCTGCAGCTGAAAGCCATTACCCCTTGTCCTGCTACCCTCTCTGGTGAAAAGCCCTCCCCAGCTTTCCTGTAGCCCTGTCAGGTACTGGAAAGCTGCTAAAAGGTCTTCCCAGAGCCTTCTCTTCCCACGGCTGAACAACCCTAACTCTCTCAGGCTGTATTCATAGGACAGGTGTTCCAGCCCTCTGACCATCTTTGTGACCCTCCTCTGGACTTTCTCCAGGAGCTCCATGTCCTTCTGGCATTGGGGGCTCCAGAACTGGACACAGGTGAGGTTTCACAAGGGCAGAGGGAAGGGAGAATCACCTCTCTCAACCTGCTGGCCATGCTTCTTCTGATGCAGCCCAGGACGTGGTTGGCTTTCTGGGCTGCAAGCACTCATTGGCAGCTTGATAGGTAAGCACTCATAGTGTTTAAAACAAAACAAAAAGCCCCCTTTTTTTTGTGGCACACAGACTTTTGAGTTCTTTGTAGTTCTTAGCTGTGAACATACTTATATTCCATTTATCGTGTCGTCTGTAAGGAAACAGAAGCTCTGCTTTTGCTTTTTCATTTTACTAGGAACCTTGATACTGTAGTGATCTGTGCCTTACCAGGGCACATGCATCTGTGAATCAGCCCACAGCACCAGATCCATTTGTGCTGCAGTAGCTGTATATGAGAAGACAAGTAAGAGTGGCATATCAGTCTCCAAAAGGATGCTGTCAAGGTTATGAGTCTAAAAACTGATATACCTTGAGGGTGGCTGTAAGAAATCTATAAGGCTATTTTATTATAAGATTGATCCTGATCCTCCTACTCATTGCTAGCCCTTGGAAAACAAATAAACCTGTGCAAACATGTAGTATTCACTGACAGATATGGCAGGCAAGCAGGCAGGCATCAGTTCAGCTTCACTGCCTGTTTGCTATTTCTGTCATAGGAACATGAATTGATTTGGTGACCATGGTATCACAGCCTGTGTTTAAGGTTTCAAGTGTTGGATTGGTCCTTTTGAGAAAGAAATATACTGATAGCCCCTTGCAAGCAATACTTTGTAGATAAGAGGCAGCTGTGATAGCCAGTTTCTACCCTAAAATGAAAAACTCTTTCAAAATTTGGATTTCTTTCAGCTTTTTTGTGATTCCTAAGTTTTTTTACATTGACAATGCAATAAGATATTGAACGTTAATAAATTAAGAGCGCTTATGAATCTGAGCATAGTTTAATATTCCACAAAATACAAACAAATAAACTTGATATTAAATTTTAAAACCCTGGACAAAAAAATTTTAATAATTGTCCCCAAGTGTCTGTTTTACTTTGGATAAGTCATTCTGATTGCTTTGCAAGAGCTTCTAAGTCTTATGTTTAGATTTGTCATTTTTTCTGTTAAGAAAATGAACCAAAAGATGACAAGCCCTTGATAGGGTTCCATATAGCCTAATGCAAGTCCTACATGTGTGAATCTTTGAGAATATAAATTTATTTCAGGGGACAAAATCCCATAGTAATTAAAAAAAAAATTAAATATGATACCATAGGGCAGTATGGGCAGTCCTGTGCCTGGTTCTGGAGAGGGAGGGGCAGGACTCATAGCCCTTGCAGACAGATGAGGTGGTGCAAGTTTGTTCGTTTGCCTTCTAGCATCCAGCGGGGCTCTGTGCGCAGCTCCGGTTATGCAAACGCTGCACTGCATCAGCGTGTGACAGGCTCCCGGCTCTGCCTGACCCCGGGGCTGGGGAATTGATTTGTTCTGAGGAGAGATAATATAGCACTTTGTTAAAAGCTATAGTAATGGCCTGTGTGCATTGCCTCAGTGCCCTCCTGTCCGTTTCATGCACAAGTGGTGAAATTCACTTGTGAGTTAGGGAAGGTGTTCAGCTGGCTTAGTGGGTTATGTATGTCCTATTTATGGTTTTGTATCACTAGGGTAGCTCAGGGATTTGAGGCATGCTGGTGAGTCTTGGCAATGCTTTGTAAACTCTTAATGTTGTGAAGTGTGCCTTAAAGATACTGTTGATCCACTTAAGTGGTTTTCTTCTACCTGATTTTCTTCTTATTGTCATCCACTGACTGATACTCATCTAGTTGCCTATGTGTGAGTATTACTATATATATGTCTCCATGTTTGGATGTTGGTATTAAAATTGTAGCACTGGCTTGCACTCCTTGGACACCCAGGACAAAACTTTTATCATCAGAAATATCATCTATTATGGACATGGGTAAATGTGCCTTGAAGTTTAGTGAAGACCATGTCTTGGTAGAAATGAGCACTGGTGATTAGTTTTGCTTATTTGTCTTCCTGATTTGCCGTATGTTTAAATCTGAAGCAGCAGATCAGAAGACCTTGTTTTTCTTGTGCTGACTACTTGATACAGGCCAAATGAAACCATCTTGAGTGTCTTTCTCTTATAGAAAGTCTTCAGAGGACATGTGTGGTCAGGTAAAAAAGAAGAGAGAATAACTTGCAAAAAGCCTGCATACAGCAGGAACAAAGACCGGGGGACAGCAGAGAAGGTTGATGAGGAGACAAACATCTAGCCTTTTGAGGTGATGGAAAGAAAAGGACATAAGGAGGCAGATGTGACTGTGTTGAGGGGTCCTGGTCTGGGGGCAGACTTGGAAAGAAGAATCCATCCCACCAAGGGCGGATTTGTTATGAGCTCTTCTATTTCTGGCTTCAGTTTTACTCAGTGTTTTCTCTGTTTTAAAATATGTTTATGTCTAGTTTATAATTACTTTGAAGAATTAGTCCTGCTGAGGTTTTAGGTTAATCTGCAAGAAAAGGTCCACCACAGACCTCTGACTGACTTTGATTTCATTGCATTTTGTATGAAAAATCTTATAAACAGTTCTTGACTGTTTCAACTGGAACATTGCAGAATATATGTAACTGGTTTTACTACTGGAAATTACAGTGGAGGTTACAATCATTCAGAAGGTCTGGTGAAGGACTTAAGTGTCTTGTTAGTGCAGTAAGACTGTGCATGTTATTGACAGCAATGTTCAGAAGCTTGGGTAAATACTGACAACATATTGCAGCTAAATAATGCTGTCTGTCTACATTCCTAGCTTTTAGAGTTGCATCATCTAGATAAGAGTAGTCTGAACTTATGTATAGGAGAGCTCTGAAGTATTCAAAGCCTTTGCCTTTTTGTAGAAGTGCCTTTATAGTGAAGTTATAAGATTTTAGTATTACTGCATCTCTGTCCTTTCTGTCTAGGATTTTACACTGTGTAAGACAACATCCGTAATGCAGAAATAAAAGGTGTTTGTATTCAGTTTTAAAAACAATAAATAAACTTGATTCAGGGGACAGAAACTAGATCAAATTTGTTCTTCTTTCCAGCTAAGTAACCACTAGATAGCCACATGCTCCCTCTTGTTCTCCTTCCTTCCTGAAGGAGGCCTACCGAGGTAATGGCATTCTGTGAGAACATAAGATACATTGTTTGGGCCTCTCTGAGCTTAAGAGAGCACAAAACTCAGACCTCCCTGTTCCATGATATGAAAGGGTAAGCAGCAGCAGCTGCACCTTCTCCTCAGTTTGCACTTTTTTGAAGTGCCTGTATTGTCACATTTGGTGAAGGATCTGACCCTGTGGCTAAATTGTGTGTGTTCAACGTGCACCTTCTCCAGATGTGTGGGCCTGCAAAGGATGTAAAAATTGTTCTGCATATTCCCAGGTTCTTGACTGGAACTAGGTAGGGCAAAAATGCCCAATATTTAGATGAGGCAAGTTGCAAGCATGCAGAAAAATGTGTGGTGATGCTTTACATGCTATCAGGTGAGGCTGGAAAATATAAGGGGGGGGGGGGGGGGTCT
>NW_009953218.1:3991116-3998714 GCF_000747805.2 Chaetura pelagica
GGGGGGGGGGGAGGTTCTGTCAAAATATTAGATGCAGGCATCCACTCGCCTGTTGATCTGTCAGTCCTGCATCATCAAACTCTTCTGTCATACTTGCTAAATGTCTCAAACATGGATAATCTTATCTCTTGTGGAAGTTTGTCGAAGAGATAAATGTTCTTAAATGAGAATGCTTTGTGTGCAGCTTTCACTAGCTTAATTCTGAGTGTAATTAATGTTTAAATATAGAAACAAAGGAAGACGATAGTCATTTTTGCAAACATGGGGAAGAAAGATATTACATTTTCTTATCTAGCTTGGGCATTAATTGAAAGCTTCATTTGTATCAGGATCAGAACCTGATCCCAAAATTGCCATTTGCTTGAAGATAAAACAGAACAGTCAGTCAAACACTTTCATATCAGTATCTGTCACTGCAATCTAAAATGTTAATACAATATCTGTTTGAGTTCAGTAGATAACATTCCTTGGCCTTTTGCCAGGGTATATAGGCGAATCATTTTCTTTGATTGCCAGGATGTTGATAGTTCTGATGGTTCAATGGGATACGGGTGCAGAAATTATGGCAACAGCAGAATTCTGCCTATTTTCTTCTCTGTGCTACCAGCTCCATCACAGCAAATGGCTACCTCCATTTTTGCCTCCATTCCCATCACCATCTTGACTATGAAACTTGGCTGTCCTTGAGTCAGCCATGGGGAGAGATGTTGGAGAGCTGCAATGAGAAGTCATGCATTTTCCTTTATATTGATCACTTAAAAATATTTATGTTTATATTTGGCAAGTATTATGGTTTCTTGGTGTTTTTGTAGAGACAAGTAAAAGGGAAGTGCATAGCAATTCTTTATTTTGAGCCTGATCTTGTAGCCCCAACATCAAAGTTTTATTAACTTCCCATGAGTGAGTACCCAGGATCTTTTCCTTAAATACATTCAGATTTTGTGTTGTGGAAAGGAGATGATTGTGCAAAAGGTTATATTATTGTAAAAGTTACAAATCTAATTGAATTTACAGTTAGAAATGCCAATTTTTTTAACATTTTCAGCCCTTTCATTAATTAGTAATGTTATCTTCTCTAGGCTAGCTGTCCCAGCAATCAGCTGTTTTTTTAGCCCAGTTCTATTTTGGAAGATTAAGCTTTCCTTTGCTTTTTTTATGAGGAAAATATTGTAAAATGTTAGAACTGAAAAAAACATTTATAGTGTACTTTCCCTGCTGATACTTTTTCTTACCATGAGTAAACTTCAACATTTCACTAATATTGCAATAAGACCTACATTTCTAGTTTTATATTCTTTCAAATTAGTCCTGTTGATTTTTTTATGTATAGTAAGTAATGCATCCTGATAGGTTCTTTTATCCTTATACCTAGGAAAACAGCATGCTTACATTTACATGCCACAGTTTTCACTATACTCATAAAAACTGTATGAAAGGAATTGTTAGCCTCCTAGGTAGCTATCTTCTTTCAGTTAGTTTTGGCTTAATAGTACTACTCACTTGGATCTGTTGGTCAGAATTTTCCTTGTTGTTTCGTTAACTTATTAAGTGCTCAATAAATGTAGATATGGTAGTATATAATTGTTAGCATTTCCAGATTGAAAATATTATTATCTGGGCTTACAGTTTATTCTGAATTTTTCATCTGCTTAAATATACATTGTGTCATAGATAATGTCTTAAATAAACTTTTCCTTAGAGTAGAAAAGGAAAGCAATGGATGTTGGATGTAGTTGTGACCAGGGAGGAAGAGAAAAGGAAGAATTGGACTGTGTAGTGACCCAGAGACTCCTATCATACACCATGAAGGACGGTGCTATGCCATAGTGAGCTGATGGGGTTGCTGCAGCTGCCTGAACCCACTTCCCAGACCCTTCTCTCTTTTTGGAAACATTTTTACTCATTGTCTATACTGGTTATCCCTCCAGTAGAGACAGGTAGTACAGGAGCTGTAAATGGGAAAATAATTGCAAAATGTTAATTATAAATATCAGAATGAGATTACACAAATAAAACCATTTGAGGAAATGCCATTATCTATTTTTATATTAATATTTAATGCTGACAATAAGAGACTACTGAGTTACTCCAGAAGTCTCAAACCATATCTGCAGATTTCCAGCCTTCGAATTTGCCGTGCACTGTGGAAGAGCTGTGTCTGAATCTTTTGATGACTTTGGAGGTCAGATGGTGGGATGACTTTGTTATATATTGGAAAGTTCTCACTAGTACAAAGTTTATGTCCAAGACCCTGAAATCAACTTACTTTGGTGGAGGAACCAAGCAGATTTTTCTCCATTGGTATGACAACTTAATTTTTTCCTGTGTTTTTGCTATGAATCACTCATTAAATTTTAATAGTGTCTTGGACTATCAAATAAGAATATAATTCGGAAGAAAATCTAAATAGTTCACAGTTTCCTTCACATCATAGTTTTGCCAACTCTAACGTGTTAAGATAGTGGAATTGTTTTATAGCTCAAATATAATGGTTTTATATCACATTATAATTAGTCTTATCTTTAGCAGTCTCCAGATATATGAAATTACTGTAATTACAGGATTAGGGCCAATTCTACCTTCAAAGTCTAGATCTGATTTCAGGTCATATATCCCAGTGCTGGTCTTAGGGTTTTCTGCCTTGCCCCTCAGACTTTCCACTATACATTCCATATATCCAATATACAGTCTAAACATGCAGTGATGACTGCCCCATGAATCTACTGATATGTACTGCACACCCCTGTTATTCTACTCAGGGGATTTCACATACTCCTGTTGGGAGTTTCGTGCCTGGAAAATCACATCCCCTGTGGAGATAATTTCTATAGCATTCAGGGGATATGTTAATCTAACTTTCCCCTGCATTAATTTTCTGCTGATGTCTAAAGACTATGTCCTTCTCTCGTGATACTCTTCACTGAATTTACTCTATAGCCATGTTAAGTGATTGTACAATGTCGTATTTTAGAACAGCTGTTCTTTAGTCACACAAATGCCAAGGAAGTGTTCAGAAACAGTCAGCTATTCTAGGGAATAACAGGAGAAAAATACTTAATGTGTTTTGGTGTAGCAATTTATGAAGTTTCTTCCTGGACCAATATTTGTAGTTCTGTTCTCTGGGGAACTGAGGGGGATTTACCATTTTAAGGCTCAGTGGGGCAGTCTTCTGCTGTAGTAGAGATTTGTCAAAGAGCTTAATCTTTTTGGAAGACTGGGGAATTGATCTGAGCCCAAGCTGCACAAAACAACAGCTCCAAAGCAGCAAAGCCTGTGTCTCTAGGCACACATACGTGAATGCATGTGCATACAGAGATATGAGAGACTTGGATGAAAGAAAAAAAAATGCAAAGTCAGAACTGATGAAATAGCTTATGTGGATAATTTTGTTATTTTTAAAATGTTTATAATTTATTTGTAGGATGTTTAGAAAATACTAGGTGCTTTTCAAACATAGCTGAAAGCTCAGTGAATTTGCCACAACATCCAGCTTTTGGCATCTCTCTTAGATGCTCGAAACATCCTTCAGAGTTCATTCCTTTAACAAAGTGGGAACTCAAGCTTTCAGTGTAGGTATGAATACTTTCTTGAATTAATATACGAAAGAGTTTGCAACCTATTAGGAACTGTCTGGAACTTTTGGAAAGTCTTTGAGCAGGAAGACTCAGTTTGGATATTGTTCTTTTATCTGCCTAATAATTCCTCTCCTGTATCAGGGTCATAATGTCCAAATAAAATTGTAAAGGTCTTATTTTATTTCTACTGTTCAAATGGAGTCTCATGTTGCAGTTCAGAAGCCAGTGAAATTTGGTCTGCGACAGATTAATTCATATCTGTATATTATTCTGTAAATGTCATTCTGTTGTGTTAAAAAAAGGATTTGAGGTTTGCTCTGTTTCTCCTTGTTGAGCTAAAATATGCAGAAAGCCAGGAAGAATTCTTGAAATTTGCAGAAAGATAATACTGAAATTTTGACCTTTCTATTAAAATGTGAAAGTACCATTTGATAAAGAGGTGGTGGTGACCGAGAAAAACCCACTTCTCCACCTAGATGGAGCCAAGGCCATGTCATCCTTATGGGAAAATGGAGGCTGGCTTGGGAGTATAGATGACAGAAAGTAGGAAAATCATAAAAGAGCAGTCTGCTTTGTGCAGTTGTCTTTTACTAGGCTGAGCAATAATTCTGTCTGTAGTGATGAGGAGGCTGAAGCAGGAGCTGCCAAGTATGTCTTGTTCTTTTTTCCCCCATAGACTTGTATAGCTCTTGTACTCAAATTGTTCTCAAGTAAAGGCAGTAGACGTAGAATTCTTTTTGCAAAATACTTCTGGCTTCAATAACAAGTGTCCTTGAATGACTGAAGTATAAAGCTGAATGTGTGGGTTATTCTGGGTGAATGCAGAGCAGCGGAGAGGATATGCCTGAGAAAAAGTATTCTGTTAAGACCAACACAAATCTTGTGTGCATTGTGCCATTGTATTTTTGGGTGCAAGATATTAGAGTTGCTTCTGCTGAGTCTGTGCTCCAGGACTGTGTAAAAGGAGGGCTGGGGCTCACAGGAGGCGGGCTGAGTTGCTGGGAAGGTCAGAATTGTTCTGGATCCAGAATTTGAACCCACAACTTTATCTGCCTGATGGGAAGGGAGCAAAGATGAAATGGTTAAGTCTGTAATTCAGTCTCAGTGAAACAAATAAATCATGTAAAAGACTGAAATCGTCATTAGATTCCTTCAGTGAGCTGGAAGACTAAAGAAAACCAAAGTAAAGTTTTAAAACAATGACAGCAGAACGCATTGTACCTATGAACAGTGAAATGAAAAGATTTTTAAAGTAAAATACTTATTTAAAGCTTTGCTCAATTTTGTTATGTAAATTTACTACCAATGGAAAAAAAGATTGCTGGTGCTAAACTGTCATTTAAGATGCATTGGCATGTGTCAGATTAACTGTGGAAATTTTGTGAAATGGAACACAGAAGGTGTGCTAACTGCTCGACACCACAGAGTGGAAAGTAAATATATTTCCAGTGAGTGAATATTGAGAAAATAAACATCTGGAAGAAATGGGAATTTTGGATTCTTAATTGCATCATTCACCCCAGGACATCTGCCGGAGATATTAAGAGCAAATATAACTGTTTCTGTGAAAAGATATAAGTTTAAATAAGAAGGAGGAAGAGTAATATTGTGCCATCTTGTTAAACTGCTGCATGTACTTTTCCTTCTTGTTTTGGTTCAAAAACACCTTAGGAGAATACAAATACAGTTACCATGCCTGTGTTTACCTTTTCAGAATATGGGAAAAATCCAGAAAATCTGAGGTATGATTAGCAAATAATTAATATTTTTGCATATTCTGCCTCTCATAACAACATATAGTATACAGAAGGCTGGGTTGCAGAAGAGAAGGAGCATCCTGCAGAGGTTATGCCCCAGAAACACCTGAGAAAAGATTTCATCCTACTTAAGCAACTCCTGTTCATAGTGAACACAAGGGCTTCTTTACTGTTTTGCTGTCACGCCTGCCCTGGAAACTGTTCTTTGGGCACTGAAGGAATGAAGTGCAGTCAGGCACTAATGTTAGAGAAGAAGAGGGGATGGGATATAAACAGCTAAAAAGTAGTGGATTATTAGGATCCCCATTACACCAGTACAAGGACAGTGCTCACCAGTCTCACGCTTTTCTTGACATCTCAGTTTTTGCCAGGCATCGTTAGATGTCCTTTCTGCTTAGCCAATTAAAGGACAGTGCATATTTCCCACCATCCTGTGGACATGACATTATTGTCATTTTTTTTTCCTGGGTTTATTCTGAAAAACAGCTTGTGTAGAAGAAAATGACTGTAGAAAAGAGCTTATGTACCAGAGAGGGGTTAGGTATATTGTACTTCACAAATCTGAACTAAACCCTAAATGTTAGCGAAAAAGAAACTAATTTTAAACAAGTGTAATTTTAAGTTTTCTTTAAAAAAAAAACCCAAACCCCCCAAAACAGAAGGACCATTAAATGTTAGTGCCTGTAAAAATGTCATATTCTACAACAGCTTTTCTTTAGTTATAGAAGTACCCCCAAAAAATTCAGAATCAATCAGCTATTTTTGGAAACAGCAAAACACACACAAAATATTTTAATTACATTGGACTAAGACCTTAATTGCTAGATTATTAACATTTTATGTTCATCTTACAGGCATTTAAAATGTGAGGGTTTTTTTGCTGAAAGTTGGAGCAAAATGAAACTAGAACAGTCTGAATGGCATATAGAAAGCATACTCTTCTATTTTGCAGTTTGTGTGGTTTATTAAATCACAGGCAATGTTTTACCCATATTCTTTTTTCATCTTTTTGAAACAAACATTGCTAGTCTGTTCAGTAATATTGACAGTAATTACAGAAAGCACTTCTAAAAATAATGAATTCCTTGAAGCAAATACCTTTCTCAAGTCTAGTTCTTGCTTCTGTTTTTAAATGTAACTTAGTCTAATGAGCATTTTAAACCTAAATATACCATAAATCCTGTGAAGAACTCAAATTTAAAGCCCTTACACCAACCAGTGGTGCAAGGAAAACAATTTTAAAAGCTCCAGGTATCAGACTAATCTTGACTGCATCAAAAGCTCTCCTAAAAATCTGTTTGATTGTATGAACAGTTCTGTAGGAGTGATTATAAACTAATTTGCTCTTCTACTGGGTATGAGCAATACAACAGTTTGCATTTAAGCAGCATTATGACCGACACTAAAAATACATGAAAATGCCAAATTATGTCTTATTCTAGTAGAGTCATTGTAGGAGAGAAGTGTTAAACTATAAAATATCACTCCCTTTTTCATAACCATGATCACTGAGGGGTAACAATTTCAAAAGTTTTTTGTGAAGTTTTTGTTCAGCATTTTTGTTGTACTTTATTTATTTCATCATAGGTTCATGTGTAGCAACAATGAATAATTAAGGATGAGACAGATGGAACACATGGGATTTCTTTCTTACAGACAACCTGCAGAAAAATGTGGAGATGTTATTTTATAGCTATAGAGTGGGATTTATAAGCTTCAGACTGTTTCTGTGTCACTTTATTAAAGTGAATTATGTACAACGAGGAAATGAATCAGTGACGTATTTTAAATCCAGGAAGTCTGTCTGAGTCCTCTAAGCTTCAATTTTATGGTTTTTTTTCTTTGGAGAAGAAAGTTCACTGTTTAAAGAGAACTTTGAAAACCAGTCTAGATATGCTGCTACCACACATTTTAAAAGCTCCTGAAATAATAGCTAGGGGGGGTATGTTCCTCAGATGTCCTTTTGCTTCTTCCTCTGACTTCAGTGTTATATTTGGACCTGAAAGTCACTCCTCTGCTGAGTCCTGGCAAGTGCCTGAGATCTTAGAGGTCAGCTTTACAGTGGAGGATAAATCAGTGGATATATTTTAGCTTGCTTTAGTTAAACACATATATTATCAGTCCTAGAGCAGATGTGGTCGTAGAGCACTGACCTTCTATTAGGCCTATTTCAGCATTGTGGTAATGTCAGATTCTCATGAGGGCAATGTCCCAGAAGAAGTGACTAGCCAGGTACCAAGTTGTGTCTCTGCTGATGCAACTCTTT
>NW_009953218.1:3998845-4007340 GCF_000747805.2 Chaetura pelagica
CTTTCCCTTAGGGAGTGATCTAGTCTTGCATGCTTAAAATTCAGGTATTACCTCCTGGGGATGCTTTTTCTAGCTCTGTGGTGATTATACAGGGATATCCACTTTAGATTAGATGCCAAAGCTGTAGTTCTCCAACATATAACGACAAGTGTCTGTGCTTTTGTAGAGAACAGTGGAAAACACACTTTCTTTATATTATAATAATATAATAAATGATGGCAAAAAGATTCAGAAATTAATTAAAATGTCAAGATGCATTGCTGTGATAATGTTTTGGATCCTTTGACTTAGAGATAATTTCTCATGTATCCTTGACTGTATATGTATGTATATGCTACTAAATAATATTATAATACTCTAAAATAAGCAGGGACAAAACTCCAGAGTATCTCTGCAGTTTGCAGGTTCAGACAGTTCTATGCATTGCCTTTGGGGAGTATGAACTGCTGAAATTTGGTTTCTGTTCATTCAACTTACAACATATTAATGTAATATGTGTGTTGCTAGACTCTAGAAATGACTGTATGGGAAAAACAATGTGGATGAACATGCTACTCCACTGAGGAGATGAGACAGAGGATCAGAAATAATCAGAGAGCGTCTGTATTACGCAGCATATTTGCTAAAGTAATAAACCAAGCAAAGAGCAGTCACTCACTTCAATTATCAGAGTAATTGTCTGTGAAATAAAAGGAAATGTGCAGTCCATGTTTATTTTATATTGTGGCTCTTGTTCTTTCATAATTATTGGTGCCCAGCCATAATATAACTGATAGGCAATGAAATACTTTCACATTATGTATTAGCTGTTAAAGCAAGGCTGTACTACTGAAGTCCAGAAAGGTTAGCTCAGTCTGCTGCATCTTCAGTTTCTGATTTCCCCATCTTTTTATTTTGTTTTACAATCCCCTGCTAACTACAGCTGCAACTGGAAGATACGCACGAGGATTATTCTCATGATTTCCTTGACTTGTGAGCCCTGTGAAAATAAAACTCCCCCAAGATTCGTGCATGCGAGCAAACGAGGTATATCATTAATGGCATTTTGTCCAATCCTACAGTATATGCCCTTGCTGTTTGGCTTTTAAGGTGCTGAAACAAATGGGAAAGCAATTCTTATTTTGTGACAGTCTCCCACATGCTAAAGAAGATTATGCTTAGCTCCCTTTGCAACGTATCAGTGCCACAAACCTGGACAGTTATTTAAAACTCATCTGTTTTTTCTGGTGTGCACTTTAGAACTAAAGCAAGAAAAACATTTGTCACGGCTCAGTGTAGATACTTCTCAGGAACTGTGGGTAGTTGGTTATTTCCTTATAACAGTTCCATCTAACCTTGAAAAGAGGCATGGCCATATGGATATTTATAAATGGCCACTCATCTGTTGTAATTTTTTGACATGTTTTATGGCATTGGAAGATAAATGCACCATATTATTCTGTGTGGTACATGGCGTTCAAATTTGCACTTGGGAATTTTGAAAGAGTATATGCAAACTAGACTACAGATAACAACTGCTTCTCAACCTACTGATCTTTCAGTCTTTTAACTAATATTCACCCTTCAAAGTGATCTGCGGGTTGAAGTTTTCAGGTTCTGGTATTGATCTCAGTGAGGAAAATCCTACATTAAAGTAGCAAAAAGATTAAAGAATGTGAAGGTATAAAAATGTATACAGCCAGTACATGGATGCTATCATTTTATCTGCAGATGGTCATTTGTCTATGCGTTCTTGCAAGTTCTTGCCAGCAACGTTTGAATTAAAATTTGACCTTTTGGATTTTTTTACATTTTCATTGCTCCCTGAAGTTCCATCCCTCTCCTTTTCCCCCTTCACCAGTTCACAATGAGAAATATGTGAGAACTGTGGATGCTACTTCAGACTACCCCTTTGGCATGAGCAGTCTCTGGTGCTGACATGACACCTTGGAGTGCACTTAATCCCCATGGTCTGAGGGAGCATTGCTTCAGCTCTTGTGGGGGAAGGATGGATTCTGTTGGGTAGCATGGCAGAGGAAGAGAGATGGACCTGGTGAGGGGTGAGAAACTTGCCATGAACAGCAGCCCTTTCACCACACCTTTCAGCAGCAGCACAGCACAGTAGCTTCCTTTCTGCTCCATGGTAAGAGGTATGATTGCTTGGCTGGTCTGTGAGTCTCATGTTCAATGCAGTGTGCTTGACCTGTCTGGGGAATGTAAAGTTAGATTAAGAATAATTTACTTGCATCCTGCTCTAGGTGTGCTTTTATGGTCCTGGAAAGCTCATGCTCAAGATCCTCCGATAGATGCCTTCAATCTCAGGAGTGGTTCAGATACACAAGGTATCTGGCTTGTTTCATGGATGTGCAGTAATGAATAGGGATCATGAGCTGGTACATCTAGTGATGTCCAGCTTGTACATCCAGTGATGTACAAGCATGGCCTCATACATCATTGGATGCACTGTATGAGTTTCTGTAGACATACATGCTAAAATGCCAAGCATGAAGCCATGTCCTTATTCTTCAAATAAGTCCCTGAATAATTATGATTTTTTCCCCTATATCTTGGTATTTAATCAGTTTCTCTTGAAGATGTGAATTGCTTCAAATGCTTTAATTACCTGGCAGTTTCTGGAGCTCTATGAACTGTACTATTTTTGCAGCTTCTGACTGCAGACAGCAACGAGAGTGCTGTATCTGCTTCCTACCAACAGCTTTTATTAAACAGAGTTCCTTCAGAAACAAGTGCCAAGTCTGCTGGGAGCATCCTAAAAGACACCTTTTCAGCAAGAAGAGATACCTGAAAGCATTATCTTTTGGGGATCCTTGAGCAAAAAGTATTCTTGATTGCACAGCTCTGAATGGTTCTCCTGGCAGTTCCTCTTCTTTTATTTTGCTTGTTGAAATGTGCTTCCTCTTTTTCTGTCTTGAAGAATAGCCAGCCTCTTCTCAGGCCATCCATTTTCAGTTCATAGACTCTGTCTAGATACTTATTGATTCATCATGCCCATGGCTTTGAGACTTGCTATTTATATGGAGTCAATAATGTAGTGGGAAGGTTGAAGCAGGGGAGATCAGTCTCAAAGAGGGGATTTCACAGGAGTAGACATGTGCCTTGTTAGCATTTTTTTTTCTAAAAAAGTTAAGTTACTCCCCTGACTCTGCACTTCAAAGAGCTTGCCTGGGGCTTTATAGAAGAAAGCTGAAACCTTAAATTGAGATCTTACTTTCAGATGGTGAACTGTGTGCTGGGACATCATATGGAATTTCTCTTAACACATGTGGGGGAGTGTGAAGCACTGTAGGGAAGTCCTAGAAGGCAGGAGTGGAAAAGGAAAAAGAAAAAACCCCAATTGCATAGTTTTCAGAAAGGCAAGTATGCATACATGTGTCTTCAGTTTGTGGGAGGAATATTTCAAGATAATTTGGTATAATTGACAGATTAAGTAAAAATGCTTTATAGAGCTGCACAATGGAATGTTATGTATTATAAAACCATTAAAGAAAGATAAATTTTAAATTAGCACAGAGGTAGCATTCTATTCAGTCATGAAAATAAATAAGACAAAGCAAAACAAACCCTAAAAGAAAAAAAAAAACAACACACTAACTAAAATTCTATCTGTAAAAAAACAACTAGCCAACCAAACCATCAACTAACTAAAGAAGCAAAAATCTTGGAAAGTTTCTGAAATGTGAATTAGAGAAATAAATTATTTTTAGAGATAAGTTATGTTAAATTTCATCACATATTTTTTTTATGAATGTACATACACATGATTTTAGATGAATAGGTGCACGGGTATTTACCTAACTGCCTTTCTGTATAGAGGAGGGATATAGAGTGACTCAGTATTATGTATATTATGTTTGGAAAATTCTGCACAGTGGGAATCTTGCAGTTGGCAGAATTTTTGGAAGTCCACTTTGACCTCACTGTGCAGTTCCTTTCAGGTCATCACTGAAATCCCAGAGTGCTTCTGTTATAGCATGTATTCCAGGTTTGATCAGCATAATAGTTCTTCAGTACAGATATTAAACAAGCAGTGTTCTTATTCATCTGTAGAAAAAAACTTTGCACTTCTTACTTTGAAAGAAATTGCATTCTCTTTGCTCTTCTTTTTTTTGGTGGCATTTATTAAAGACTGACCAAGTAAACTTGGGAGGCTTTTGCTATTCTAACCTTTAATAATCTTAGCATGGGGTGAATAAGGGGCACATAGCATATTTTTTAAAAAAAGAAAAGTGGAATAAAAATGAAGACTTTCTTAATGGAATTAATGGTGACATTCAGGTGCTTAAATATGAGTCAAACTTCTTATTACCAAGATCTATTACCTATGTAAATTCCTGCACCTTAATAAAAAAATAAATGACTGAATAAATTAATTCCTTAACTGTGATGCAAAATCACACATAAAAAGCTAGATCTGTGTTGAGATGGAAAAAGAGCACAAGGACCCAACTGCATCCATGGCTGTCCTTCTCTTGGCTTCACTTGCTGCCTCCACAGTAGCATCTGAAGTCCACTGAGGTGCTTGAGCTATTTTTTAATAAGCTTGAGAAGCCTGAAAGCAGGCTGTTCAAAAGGACTATTGAATTTACCTCCTTACCTTATTACACTAATCCTATTTCATAGAGACATCCATACACAGCAGTTTTCTTAAGACATTACTTCAGGTGAGGGTTGTGTGTCAGAGGGTAATTTAAATAGGTGGGGGTAGAAAAAAGCCAGTTGTTTTTTTTTGTTTAGTTTAGTTTATTGGGTTTTTTTTTGTTGGTGTTTGTTATTTTTGTTTGTTTGTTTGTTTTGTTCTTTTTTTTTATTATTTTTTTTTTCTGATGTGTCCCTGAGAACATGTTAATTTGTCATCTAGTACAATGTACCCTGAGACCATTTGGGTCAGCTGGAAAGAAAAGAAAATTTATAATGAGTGTCATCTAAGCAAACAGGGGAAACATATTCCCCATAAACTGTGTAAACCACAGGCTTCTGAAGCCTTGAGACTGAGGAAAAAATGTGGGATTTTTTTGGTATTCTGTCAAATGCTGGAGGCTGCTCTGAGACATGTGCTACTGCTTCTTGCTGAGCTGAGATATTTGGCAGAAGGCCCACAGAAAGAGCAGGAGAGAATAAAAAGTCTGTGCCAAATGTTCTTTTGAGTGCCTGAGAGCTGGTTTGGTCTTTTTTCTCTGTGAAATCATATAATTAGTAATCTCAAACCTCAGCCTGTTAATTTACAAAATGTCTGCACACTTTAATATATCGTTTGCTTAACGTGTTTGATAACAACCTCAGAGATACTGGGGCTTTTGACTTTTTGCAGTATTTATAAACTGTGCCTCACCCTGGGTGTTTCTCTGCCAGCTCTACGAAGGCTTGTCTTGTGGATGGTGTCAGCTTGCAGCCGCTGGAGGAGAAATGCAGGAAGCTTCATGCCTGCAAAAAGCAAAGCAGCTCCATTCCTAGCTTGCAGAGAAACCTGCAGCCTTTGTTGCCACCAGCATCTTCTTGTCTATTCCTCTGCTCCGTAAACAAGGTGGCTACAGTGGAGCAGTTCCCTCTGGACATCTGTGGTATGAGATAATAGGAAGTAGGTAGGAGACCTGGTAGGCTGGCTGCAGGCAGGGGCTGAGCTTGTGAGGACTGGGCAAACCTGCAGAAGCCTCTTGTCCTCTTCCAGCAGGTGAATATATAAAGAACTGTAAGATCTCAAATGATCGCTGCTTGTGATTTTGTCTCTGAACCCTCTGTGGTTTCCTTAAACTGGTGATCAACTAATTTAAAAATTGAAGGTGGGACCGAGGGAGGACAACACTCTAGGCTGAGAGGGGATCATACAAAGAAGAGGAAATTTTCCTTCAGGCTACCTGAAAATTTGTCGTGTTTTGATTTCCTGTGTCTTTGGCTAGAAGTTTGGTCTAAAGGACTAATTTGTGGCCTTTGCCATAAAAAGGCTCTTACTTTTGTGGGAGCAGAGATAAGCCTATTTGAGTAAACTCACTCCCTTGACTCACTCCTCTGACTCACTTCTGGCAAAGCACTGATTGAATAAAATTAGCCTCAGTAAGGCCAGGAGGATAAAGTCAGATGGTTGTGAGCTCTCCAGGTCCAAGAAAGCCTACATTAAATGCTCCATCTGTGGTTTTATGTTTGCAAAGATTGTCTGACCAGCTGGGACCTTGCCAGCTTGCCCTGTTGTTCCAGTAAGTCTTTTACTCTCTTGCTGGAGATAACACAATCCTTCAGTCCTTTTCACTGCGTAGGTAGTGCCATGGGAACATCTGAGTTTTGATCTCACAGGGTCATTGGTGAGTTCTTCTCAGGGGAATGCTTGCATTGTAGTTTTCCTAGATTTTTTTTCATGCCGGAAAAAGTCTTCCCACAGATGGCTATAACTGGTGGCTGGCAGATAAGCTGATGGATGAGATTTTTCTTTGGCACTGTGCAGGAAAGTGTGCTTGGCAATATGACTGGCTAACCATTAATTAGCTCAGTTTTTAAAGGCTACTAGAGATGCTGTCTGTGTAGTGTTGTCGTATGAACTGTGCTTACCATCCTTCACCCAAGTGGGCTGACTGGATTAGTTGTGTGGTAGAGGCAGTCTGATGAGAAGAGCTGACCTAACATCTGCAAAATAAACACTTACCAAGAATTACTCTTGTTATTTTAAAATAAGAGGAGAGAAATGACTACACTGAATCCAAGAAGACTGGGAGGGGCTGCAGTTAGCAGCATCTTTTGTGTATGTGTTGCCTACAGAAAGCACTGCAAAAAAACCTCCATTCAAGCAATCAGCTCTATTTTTTAACAATTCACCTGAGAACCTGTCTTAGGAGGCAAGAAACATCAGAGTAAAATGGAAATGAAAAACAGTGCTGTACTTTTAAGCTGGACTGATTCACCACTGGTGTAAGTAGAGCATAGTCGGCGATTTGTCTGTCAGGACTTTTTCAGTGCCCAGGGTGACCAAGTGACTTTTAATAGCTATAGCTGAGATGGAAGGCATGGAAATGTGAATGCAGTAAATAAGACCTCAATCTTGTCAATAAGGTGTGTTTGTAAGGGTTTGGAAAATGTTTGTATGCGAAGGAGTTGTCCAAATCATAGCATTACCCAAATCAAGCAAAAAAATTCTGTGTGGCCGCTGCTGTGGCAGGGACCACTCTCATCAAACAGAGGAACTCCTCTGCTTGACTCACTGTAGTGTTTTGGCATGTGCCTCTCTACAGCTATAGATCTGCTGATCTATCAGGTAACCTGCCTCATTATCTTGACAGTCTGTGTACATTTCTTAGAAGCAAAGATTGAGGGCTAAATGTGATTTTGCCAAATGCTGCCTCTGCCTTCCTTGCTTTTTTTCTTTCCAGAAGGCTTCTAATGCTCACATCTGGCAGAGGTTGCTGAATACAGTAGCTGAGTAGATGTGAAGCTGCTGCAGCTCTCTGTCCTCAGGTTCTGTCAGTGGTGAGGCTGAGCATGTATTCTCCTTAGACACTGATAGATGAACACATAGACGTACAGACCCACACACACCCAGTACATACATAGCCAGCTGCACAGCTCAGTGCTAACAGAACAAAAGTCTCTTCTGCATACCCACATTAATGCACACAGCAATCACAAAATGGGCAGCCCAGTCCTCTTCCCTGGATCATCAGAATTGAAGTCTACTAGTGGAGGGAGGTGCATATATATGCAAACCCACCCAAAATGGATCACTCCAGCTGGTCTTAGACACTCAGACACTCAATCAGACTCAACTGATAGCTGGTTCAAGGTGCCCCCATATTGCCAGTTGCTTTCACTAGAGGTTTGTGATCCTGTGCCAGTTTCAGGTAATCAGATCTCTTAATCTATCACAAACTAATCTGGCCTGAATTTCCCTGGTATTCATGCATGCCCACTCAGAGAAGGGAGTACACCCACAAAAATGGTAAAAGTGGGATTTAATGAGAATATAGGATGGCTTGCAGTGTTTGAGCACAAGTGTACTGATCAGTTGTTTCACTGGCCCCTCTTGCCCTTTTCGCTTTATTCACTCATGCTTGTTCCTCCTCAGTTTCACCCTGACCCCCTCCCATTCCCTGCCTACCCTGGTCTTTCCACTGAGCATTGTGTGATGAGTCTCATATGTTTCCACAAAATATCTGATGTCAAATTTTACACAATCCCAAAATTCTGTTTCCCCTTCATCCAAGAGCATGCCCTATACCATAGGGCAAGTAAGTAAGCAGTAACTCCGTTCCATTTGCAGGGCTTTATGGGGAGGCAATTTCTTGGGTTGACTCATCTTGGTGATGCCCAGGGGCTAATTGCTCCCTGTGGATGGCACTGGCTGTGCCAGGTCAGGGTACTCCGCTGGTTCTTATTAACATCCTGGGGCCTCTGTGGACCCCCAGGGTCTTCGTGCTTAACCAAGGGCTATGCCAAGGTAAGGGGATTCTTTTGCCTCAGCCTTAGTTCTAGGTATTTGGAAAAGGGACAATGAAGAGACTTAGAGAGCAGCTTTC
>NW_009953218.1:4007427-4030697 GCF_000747805.2 Chaetura pelagica
TCCCTACTGAAATGTCTCTCTTTAAAAGTAAAATTTGGTATTTTGTTTTTAGTTGCACCCTAGTTTAAAATCATGTGAATGTTTCAAATGCATGTGGCATCAAGAGAATAAATAGCTAGGTATGTTTTTAAATAGACATGTGAAATGTAATGATAATGTAGAATAAGACAGAAAAAAAATACCATTTTTTTCCCCTGCTGATTCTATAGCACAACCCCACGTGTTATCTGGAAGATAAAGCAGCATGAGTGCCTTTCCTGAGATGCACCACAACTGTAGCATGCCTCATTGTTACCACTGAAGATACAGGAATTACTGCTGTGACTGTAATTGATTTTTCAGTTCACTGGCCAAATAGGAAAAAAAAGAAAAAAGAAACACACCAAGTAGTTTGTTTTCTAAATTAAATAAAATATATTGCTTTCTTTTAAGAGTTTTTACAATTTTCAATGGCCCTTAATTTTGTTATAGCACTAAAGATACTGTTAAAAAATTAAGAAAACTTAAGGAAACAACTATTTTTGTTGTTGTTGTTCCCTGACTCTGAGAATGCATCCTTTTGGGTTCATTTATTAACCAAGTTTACTAGATTTCAAAAACGATTACACTGCTTGGATTCTGCTCTTCTAGTGAATGAATTGTTCAGTGAAAAACACATGACAGCTCTAATGATGGTTTAAAACATGATTTAATAATCTTAATTTATCATAGTTTTCAGTCACATATGTAGACTGTGTGTCATCGGTTGCTCAATTACTCTAGTAGGTGTTAGATATGTAATCACCAGAATAAATATCTCAATTGCAAATCCAGATGCCACCTTTATACAAAATCTTTATACAAAATCTTATCTCTGTCATTGGAACTCTCATCCAAAACCACTGATTAAACAAATTTTTTTTATTTCAGATGGTTTTGAATCTGATCTTTAAGATGATGTTCAGTAAGGTCAATGTGTATCTACCAGTGCTTCTTTGGGAAGCAGTGGCTTGCTGCATGCCAGAGGTAATGTGATTATGACTGGTAGGGGAGACTTCTCTGCTTTTCTTGATGTCTGTGCTGCCAGTTCTCCCTGTGGCCCATCGAGCTGGAATGCAGGTGTTCTTCATGTTGTTGTTACACAAGCAAACGGAAGCTTGTGTTCCCAAAATGTTGTCTGCTTTTTTCTCCAGTTACGCTGACTGGTCAAATAAAAGATTTTAACTCTTAACAAAAAGCTTCACATTGGTTATGTTATTAGATCACACAACTGCAGCAATGCCAGTGCCACTCTTGATAAAATATAGATAAATCCAATTCAGGTTTTTCCTTACCAGGTGTTAGGTGGATATAACAGAAAATATTGAAAAATATTGAAATTGTTTGAATTAAGGAACTGGACAGTGTATTTCTTTTCATATATCTTTGTCTGATGTTTAAACAGAGAAAGCTTAGATGGGAATCTTGGCTTAGCTGTGCTGCCGTAAGATTTTGATTGCTTAAGAAGTGGCAGCTACTAACACTTATTAAACTATAGAAAAAATGCAGCAACTCTGTATCTGTGTGTGTGTGCATGCATGTGTGTTTTTATGAGTGTGAGATTTTGCAAGTTTATTTCTATCCTTTCTATCTACAGTCACACACTCAGACTGATATGCAATATTGAAATTGCTGAAGTGCAGCAGAAAGATAACCTACATTTGTTTTCCATGTCAATCAGTGTGAACAAAACAAATAGATTGTGAACAGGAAAACCCACTTTTTTTTTCCTGGTCACTAAGAATAGGACAGTGATTCAGAGCCTCATCTGGAAAATGGTACATTGTAACTACTGACTATTTATTTTTCTGATGTCAGTAACTCCCCTTCATGCACTTGTTTGAATATTGTGGTATAGAATGATGACTAATCTCTCAGGGAAAAGGATGAAGCAGGTTGATAATCTGCTGAAATACTGTTTGTTTTCCCTTGTAGACGGTTATTAAAAAAAAAAAGTAGTTCCATTATAGTCCTTAATGCAATTACGTGGGTATGGTTTACAGGAATAAAGACTACTTATGTGCCTACTTTGAAGGACTAGATCATTATAGTATTTTTTATGGGACATCTTCCTGAGTGTACCTAAGATGAAAAAAAGGCAAAAGTTTGTATAATAGTAGGTGTGATTTCGATTAAAACTCATGGCTAAAAGTAATCTCTGTGCCTCTCCTCATTACTGATCTGTTGTTTCCTGTTTCAACTAAAGTTTTGTTGCTGTGAAGAGCTTTGAAAAATACAAAGATGCAAGTAAACAAAGCTTTACACACTTTGCATAGTCTGTCTGACCTCAGAGGAATTCCTGGAGTGGAATAAAATCAGATACATTTATTTGATGCAGGAGTACAAAGGAGCTGCAGTGCTTGTGTTGATACAGGAACTGGTTGCAGAAGGAGGTGTCTGTGACTCTGCTCCTGCTGCTTCCCTATGGCACTCACTAGTCTCTGCACCCAGTTGTAGGAACTAAACCAGTAGAGAACCAACCCTACAAGAAGGAGAATATTTTTCTTTTAGTCTAAATCCCTGATTTATTGTCGTCACATCAAATGGCAGTGTACATGGAAGCAAGGGATGAAGGAGTGCAGGAACAGGGACAAGAGATCTTTTCCTTCCGGTAGCTGTTAGTCATTAGATGGGTTTAGCTGGATCACTCAGTTGTGCCAGTGTCTTTGCAGAGAGCATATAATAGAGCCTTTTTGATGTTTCTTTTTCCCCACAGTTTATATGGTGGCTACTGCAATGATGGGGAACCTAAGGACAGAAACAGCCTCTGACTTTATTTCATCTAGTCCATGGCAAGATTTCTTCCTCTTTTTTCATGGTCATTCTATTCATTAAGGCACAACATGTGCAACTTTCAGGAAAGAAAATGGCCAAGCAGATAGGTGTCAGATTTGGACATGAATATTTAAGTTGACAAAGTTAGGAAACAGTGATCATAAATAGCAATGAAATTCAGAGGACTTTCCCTGATTTAATGCTAGGTTTGTCTGTAACACTGCATGAAATACTTTATATTCATAGTTGTGAGTTGCAAAAGTAATAATTTTATACAGTAACTTGCGTTCTTGCCTGGAATAAACTTCCCACAGAAATAAAAGAGTAATTGACATAACTTACTGACAGAGGCACTGTGAAAATAGGACTGAAATTTCATTCACCTGAAGGAAAAAAATATTAAAGTTGTCATGAAGGAATGGGAACGAGCAATATTTCTATGTATTTAAAGGTGTTCGTGTATGTTTAAATGTACACTTTAGGCACCTTCAGTTGTATGTAAAATGAAGAAAAACAATTACTTAGCTTTATGATTTCCAGGAGCACTATTGTGATGTTTTCGATGTAGCAATATCACACTGATTTATGAGATAGCTATTGATGATTTCGCTACACAAAAAATTCTATAGGAGTGATAGGTTAATTACAGGAAGTACTGTTAATGGGTGAGATATGGTTATGTCTGTTTTCCAAGTACGGTCTCATAATATGGTGTTACATCTGCAACATAATATGTATGTATATTATGTTACGCATAATCATTAGGAAAACTTCACAGTCTGTACACATAGGTATCTCCAAGTCTCTTTCTTCAATCCTTCTTCACATTGATTTCTGTAAGGATTACCTGCATTAGCAGAGAATGCAGGACTGAGTGTCTGCAGTAGTTTTGAGTAATGAATTTCTGTAGGATTCCAGAAATGACATTCAGTTCCTCAAACATTTTCTGCAAAGCAAGCAGCATACTTTGAAGTCTGTGCTAGCAGAAAAAGAAATAAAACAAAAATGTGGATCTCCTAAACTACTATCTTCCTTTTGTGGAATAGTTCAGTGGCTTAATGAGGTTAATTTGTATTGTGAGGTGGGAAATCCTTTATCTACTGCATAGAGGTTTTAATTTCATGTGAATGTGCAGGATCTTACTGCACTGGAACTTAAATATTTGATAGCATAAGGAGCTGAAATCCCTGCATTTCCTCTCAAGGAATATTCATGGCATACTCTAGATGGTAAATAGAAACTAGAGAATTGTTAGCCTTGATTTTCAGTGTTTGAAATATCTTTGTATACTTTTCTAGTATTTTCTGATTTTATACCTAGAAAATGTCAAAACACCTTTATTAAAGAGTCCCAAAATACTCTCAGCAGTATATGATTATTTTTTGTTCTTTCCCATTTTTTATCCTTTGAAATGCTTTTCTGTATTGTACATTCATTTAAGTGACCATTTAATTTAATTACGTTCTTTTCCCATAAAAGTCTTTAAATGCCTGATTTTCTCTTGCTAATTATTACAGATGAAGTCTTTCAAAAGTTTTATTTCAGTATGAACATTTCCCTCACAGTATTTTACAATAGCTCTTTGAACTGGCTTCTAATCCAGACGGCTATTGGTACACAAAGCTCTTTATTTTCTCTTAGCAGGTACATTGTGGCATTTCTGTAGACCTGGTAGAGCTGTATCAAGCTGTTTAACATGAGATAGAGGGGCCAAAATTTCAGGATCAGTGATTCACATCAGAATACAGATAAGGGCTGAAAACTAATATAGAGAAAAATCAAATGGGGAGAAGTTCAAATCCTACTACTAAATTAACTTTATTTTATAGATCCAGTGTCTGTTTCTTTATGTACCTTTCATAAAATGCATATTAGTGAATTTGTGTTAGCATGTGTGGGTGTAAGATGTTTAAATTATGTGAGCTTGCAAAAGCAGCATATGTTCTACTGTATGTTAGACGTGAAATATAACCTAGAGTATTTTTTTACCATATTCACAAATAAAAAAACCTTGTAACAGTTTAATGAAAAAAAAAAAAAAATTTAAATAGTTTAATTGGCATATATACCAGTGAAATATTTTAGGAAATAATAATTTAATTTTTTTTACAGCAGACTGTGTGCTGGTAGATGTAAAAATGTTTGCTTATCATCAAAGGTACGAAAATATCAGAGGCTGCAAAGTTCAGGTAGATAGTATGAGTTGTTTCCTCAACCTCTATTGAATTAAAATAATAAATATATATATATATTTTAAAAAGTTATTTTAATGCAAAAGATTTTTTCTCTCCTAGATTGCTCATTTATATATAGCATTTCAGCATATCACAATATGATGGATCATGGGTTAATTGCTTACATTGTGTTACATCATTTCAGCTGTAGTATAGCACAATAGGGTAAAGCATAATCTGACCAGATACAGTATGATGCAGTGAGAGCTGAATAAAATCATAGACAGTTCAGTGGACTTTGTTCTCCTGAAAAATGCATAATTGCCTGAATAAAATGTTTAGTGGTTTATGTTTCTTGATGAAGACCCAGAGTCTAATTGTTGCCTGTGGCTTTTGCCTCTAGGCACATTTTTGGGGTCTATAACCTATATCAAGTTTGTTTTCCTCCTCAGGCCTTTTGACATGGATACTGTGCAATAACTACCGAGTGGATCCAGGGATCAATGTTGGGTTCCTGAAAGCCTGTTAGTAGTAGGGCCTTCTCATGAAAGCTCTTGTTCATTTTTTGCCATTAGGGATATAAATAGGATATATAGCTTAAGTGTTCAATACACAGGCTTTGCATCAAGGAGTTAGAAGTACTGTTAAAACATGTATTGCTTTGTGTAAATCATATTCCTCCCTGTACAAAGTTGTACGTTAATAGAAGCTAAAAGTTCAGATTTCTTTTTCTTTTCCTTCTGGTGGAAATGAACTATCTCCAGAAATATCTGGTTTGTATCAGTAACCACTGATACCACAGCTGAACCAGAAAGGGAAGTTTGGTAGCTCCCCTCTCAGCAAATTTGTCCTCTCATAGGACTCCAGTAGCATGATTCTGGTCATCAGTCAGAGTAGTATGGGTGAGGGTGATGGGTACTCTATGTGGGATAATGAACATGGTCCTGTTGCCCCCGTCTTTGAAAAGCTTTGTCTCTCCATGTTCCCAGACTTCCTTTGCAGTACCAGGCAGAAAGATCTAAAATGTGATTCCTTAGTAGATTTTACTTCTGGTTTGGTTTGGTTTGGTTTGTTTGTTTGTTTGTTTTTAATTTGAGGGCTGTCCCTGTACCCTGCTTACTCCTCTCTGTCCATCTGTGGGAAGGTTCTGGGATTTCATATTAAAAAATGCATCTGCCTTGGATGTAAAATCTGGAGACACAGTTTCTGAAAACATATATATGTGTGGGCATTTTGACATTGATACGCTTCCCTTTCAAGGTTTCTCTCTTAGACAAAATTTTTAAAAAAAAAAGCTTGGTAGAGACAAAAATGGGAATCCAAAATTTCATATCCTTTTTAGGTTAGTTTTATAATGTTTCTGCTTCCTGCTTTACTGGAACAGTCCCATATGCAGCCTTCTTCAATTGTTCTTCTTTAGCCACCATTTTCTGCCTGAGATAGTTACACTACATTTGGAAAATAAATCAACTTTACATTCTAGTGTTAGCAGCATTGTAATTCTAGTTTCATGCATGGCAGATTGCCTTATAGAGCCAAGGTCAAGATATTTCTAATTAAAAAGAAAAACACAAAGAGTATGATGCTGCCTCGCAATGTTATCAAATCGCTTGTCTTCTTATTTTCACAGCTCACCATGTTAAAACTGGGACCTGTGAAGTGGTGGCACTGCACAGATGTTGCAATAAGAACAAGATAGAAGAAAGATCACAGACAGTGAAGTGCTCCTGCTTCCCCGGGCAGGTAGCAGGTACCACCCGGGCAGCTCCTTCTTGTGTTGATGGTGCGACTACTTTATTGCTTCCTTTTGTTGCATGTTCCTAGGGGGTTTTACTGACTTAATGTCATCTGTGAGAACCACTTCGGTACAGTTAACTATATAAATAAGAGTAGGAAAGCTTCCGCATTTTGAAGAGTGTGCCCAAAGTAAAATGGAAGATGAGAAAAATGAATTACTTGCTATTAATCTGTGGAAACGCTAAGCAAAATTATTAGATGCCAGTGAAAGAGACCTGAATTTGATTTAAGTTACAGAGTGCCTTTGGAGCGGTATGAAATTCACATAATTGAAAGTGCGTATGAAAAATCTACATGAGCATATAATTCTAATGTAGTGCACTCTTACATTTTATTTATAGTTTTATTTTTATCATACAGGAACAAGTAAACAAATATAACATGGTTCTGCCGTTTCTTTTGATGTGCTGGGTCTTTTTAGACCAACACTATTTTTCTTATTCACAGTGTGATAGTAAAGTTTTACTTAACAAATCTGGCATAGGCTCATATGTTTTATTTGGGAAAATACTAGCTGATTTTTTATATTGCTGTCTCTGAAAGAAGAGGAGGATGGATTCACCCTTTATATGATCTCTTTACTGTTGGTACCTAAAACTTTGAAGTCTGACTGTTGAAGAAAAAATGTGGGTTGGAAGAAATGCTGTAAAATTAGTTCCTGAACTGCAGGAAATTGGAAAAAAAAAAGTGAAGAGATTGACTTTGAAGCTCACAGCACCTTGTGCAAATGGAGACCTAACATCTTAAGAAGATTCTGAGCTGCCTGAAAATCAAAGACCAGCTGTCAGTCAATATATTTCTAACATTTTCCTGGAAAATAAAAGAAATGTTGCAACATAATGACATATTAAAGTGTCAGTTTCTACAACATCCAAATGTATTTATTTTCCTCTCTTCTAGCTTCAATAGTGGAGCAGAAATGGTGGTGCCACATGCAGCCATGTCTTGAAGGGGAGGAATGTAAAGTTCTTCCAGACCGTAAAGGATGGAGCTGTTCTTCTGGGAATAAAGTGAAAACAACTAGGGTAGGTATGGTACCAATGTGACATATTACCAACAGCTAATAAAAACCGAAGTGCATAGGCAATTGGGTGCACATAGAAGACATAATTTGAGAAGAATATCGAAGCGTGGGAAGAGAGTCATACTGGGACTGGACTTCCTGGTCCTGCACTATTTTCTCAACATACTTTGCAATTGCTTGAACACGGTAAGCAGTGTGCCAAACCATCTCAGGTAAGCAGCAGAGATAGTAGAGATGACTCTTTTTTCAGCTACCAGTAATGATCAAATGTATTATAATCTGATATGTATTTATCTCTAAAACCAGCTGCACAAAGTCTATACAACCTGCTAAGCTCTTTGTTCACAGGATAGCAAACAAGTGCATTTTTATCAATAGCATGGAATTGGCATATTTCTACGTAGAAACTTCTGAAAATGGTAAGCACTTGATGTGTCATTACAGTATAGTCTTCTGGTTCCTTCTATCTTGTATGACTGGCATTTACTAAAAAATGTTTACTGAATTTCAGTGAGGTCCTGTTCTCTGTTTGACATGTTTTATATTATTGCTTCAAAATTACCTTAATAGAAATACATTTAACATTCCTCATATACAATGCCTGAGAAAAAACTAAACATGCTGTCATCTCTGCTTTTTAGTGACTAAGAGAAACACAAGAATAACCATTTTTTTCAGATAAGTGTTAAGCACTCAAAACTACTCCTAAGATTACAGAGTTGTATTCTATAATAGGGTCAACGCAGTTCATCAACAAAAACCAGATTAAAATGCACTCTGAAGACACACATGCATGTGTGTAAGCACAAACACATTCAAGCCTACACCCCACCCCACATACTGATGATTGGTTTTCTTGTAAGCATTTGGTAATTGTTGGCCATAATTTGCTAGTGTGGTGTTTACTCTGTGCAGGTGTTTCACTGTCTGTGTCATTTGATTGAAATCTTATTTACATATGCATTATATTTCTGTTACACCTTGGGTGTAATATGTACATGTCTTTAAAACATTTTGACATTCACTGAAGGAAGGATACTTCCTAAATGCTTGATAGACAGTTCCAGTCTTGAATCCTCTTCCAAATCTGTTTCTTTTGAAGCTAGTCTTGCTTGAATGGAGCCCACACTTAACTTTGTACATGCCAATACGAATATGATTATGTGAATGTAAAATGTGTATGCAGGTACAATATAGCAGAAATTAACTAGGTAGAATTTAATAATAGCAATATAAATAGAAAAATAACTGTATGTGTGTGTTTTAAATTTGTTCCTGGCTACTACTACGTGGCACTGTCAATGTTCAAGAATGGGTGCCATTTTATATATATTGTGAGTGTTTAACAAGTAGTAAGTAAAAATGTGGGTCTGGATTACATTTCATATATATTGTGAGTTTTATATATATTTTTATATATATTGTGAGTGTTTAACAAGTAGTCAGTAAAAATGTGGGTCTGGATTACATTTCATATATATTGTGAGTTTTATATATATTTTTATATATATTGTGAGTGTTTAACAAGTAGTAAGTAAAAATGTGGGTCTGGATTACATTTCATATATATTGAGCACCTTGAGGAGACGACTTCTATACATTTTGTCAGAAGTTAGGTTTTTTGCATTGGCCAAGGTTATGAAGTTCTGTTCACTGCTAGGAATCTACAGAAGCTTAAGGCTTGTCCTCCAGGGCTTCTGCCTCTGTTGCAGACTTGTAGATCTGACTCTTTGCAAGAGTTGGACTTTTCTTGTCCTCCATGGATGGTGGCAATCCTCAGGACTCATTTCATACCTGTTCAGAAGTGATGGTATGAAAAGCCAGTCCTGTCTCTGCTTGCCATCATACTGTCTGATGTGGTACAGTGGCTACCATAATCTGCTTGCAGACCTGCCACCACTAAAAGGAAAATATTAATTCCCTTAAGCCTACCACTATTTGTTCTGTTTTATAGTTTGTCCAGATACTGTGTGTTGCCCTCTTCTTCTTTAATTTCCCACGCAGCTTCAGAGCTGTTTTGAGACAACAGCAAAACTGAGTTCAAATTTCTGACTGAAAATAGATTTGAGTAATTGAAACCTAGTGGCAGGTGAGTGAAGGTCTCTGTCTTCCCAGATGCAGGGGATTGAGGTTTTAACAGATTTCATTCTGATTCCCAGAAAAATATACATTGCTATTGGAAATGTGAGTGATTCTTCATGCTAAGAGAGTAGTTTATTATAAAAAAGCAACTACTTTCCCTAATACTTGATGACTACAATATTTTTCAGCTCCCGAAAGTCTATAAATAAAAGGAAAAATTCTAAAGTGCTCTTTGGTTTTTAAACACCCCCCTCCCCTTTTTTTTTTTTTTTTTTTTTTTTTTTTAAATAGAGGGAACTGTACACAAAGTCAGATTTAAGAAGACAGGAATAATAAATTTCTGATTGTCAAATGAAATAACCCATGCATGATTATTATGTATAATGCAAAAGCATAAAGAAACAAAGAGAACTGAATGGTTTGGGTAATTTAAATGTACTGCAGAAAAGCTTTGTGAAGGCTTTCCTGAAAGGCTTAAGAAAGTCTGTATTCACCTCCAAACATTTTCTGTAAGCGTGCGTCCTTTGTGTGCCATAGAAATGACCCAGTTACGTGCTGAAGTACTGTCTTCTCTTCTACAGGATACCAAGTTCAAAAGCAGCACCCATGTTTCCTTGTCTTGAGCTGTCAATAGTTAAGCATTATGTTAGAGATAAAACCAGTGAAGGGAGGAGGTGTTTTGCTTGTCCGCTTCTGTTAGCATATTCAAACACACTGTTGTAAGAAATTATAATAGCAGCTTCTTAACAGTTATGATATCAGTCACTAAGCAAAAAGGCCAAGTGGATAATGGGAGAAAACTAATTGATTTTTAAAAATGTGGTCTACTTGAGGTTTTGTATTTTGTTCAGATAGGGGGTTCTAATAAGGTAATAAATGAATAATGAATCAGAAGCAGCATGAATGTTATGGTACTCAGAATTCAACTGTTAAGAAAACTCAGGTTGAGATTATTTACCTTCAGAATGCAAATCAGTGTATTATGGAAAATTAAACAATTTTTCCTCATTTGTCTGCATATTAGTTTGAGGGAGTAAGCATTAGGGGTTAACCATGAAAAGGAATGAATATGAGGGGAAAAGTGTGCATGTGAATTGACTTGTGCTGGTTTAGAATTGACTATTTGGGGTCTATGCAGCCTGGAAGAGGAAAGAGAAGAAAAGGCAATTACAACTTAGCTGAAACAGTAAGGTTTGGTGGTTTTTTTGTTGTTGTTGTTTTTTTGTTGGTTTTGTTTTGTTGTTTTTGTTTCATAGAATCATAGAATCATAGAATCTTAGGGGCTGGAAGGGACCTCGAGAGATCATCTAGTCCAACCCCCCTGCCAGAGCAGGGTCACCTAGAGTACATCACACAGGAACTCATCCAGGTGGGTTTTGAATGTCTCCAGTGAGGGAGACTCCACAACCTCCCTGGGCAGTCTGTTCCAGTGCTCTGTCACTCTCACAGTAAAAAAATTTTTTCGGATATTCACCTTGAACTTCCTATGCTCCAATTTACACCCATTACCCCTTGTCCTATCACTGGTCATCACCGAGAACAGATGTTTGTTTGTTTGTTTTCCCCATATAAATAAATGGGTGTTTGAATTCCTTAGAATTATACTACAACAAAAGAGGATGTTGAAGAACACATTAGAATTATGAAATGAATATGTGCATAGCTGAGATTTACCAGGCATGTTGTGGCATTTGCCTCCAGACTGAAAAAGTCTTGTGAGAATAAGTGATTGAATTTCCTTCTATATGCTGAGCCTCGATGTTTTGATAAACAAACACAAAAAACTTGTTATGTTGCCCTCTTTAAGTTATGATAAAAGTATTGAGCAAAGGGGAAAATCCAGAGACTTTTTTAACCTTTGAAATTTGTTTTTCTTCTTTCAGCTTTTTCTAATGCAATTATTTCCATTTGAAAAGCCTCCTAGTTGTGTTTCCTTTCTTTTGCGTAGAATAAGGAAAGTGTCTGTTTAACACAGAGAAATTTTCTTATCAGTGAAAACTACAAAATATGGCAGAATTATGTATAAAATTGACAATTACATAAAATAAATGCGATGAGTTTGTATTAAACAAAGGAGTCTTTTAAAGAGACAACATTTTGCAGTCAGATAAGAGCTGTGAAGAAAGAATTTTGTATTTCTCTCAGTTATGGGTTGTATTCCACACCAGAGGTTTCTGGATAAGGAGTTTCAAGAGCCAGATGCTATGCTTCACCTGTATTTTGAAGAACAGTACATTGTCCATTTTCTTTAGAATAGAGGCTGACTGTAAATAGGAGCACCAGATGCTGCCTGTAACCTCTATTGAAGTGCATGCTGCAATGCCTCCTGTGGTCCTGTTTCCCCAGGAATCCCTGAAACTAGCTTGGAGCATGTTGTGGCTCCTGAGCAGCTTGTGAACCCGAGTGTCTTTCCTGCAGAAACTAGAGCACAGGAACAAAGGGATGCATCCTGGGTCTTATCTTGAGAACCTGGAGCTGTGACATAACTAAAGAAGAGTGCACTTGTGCCCAGGGTTGGAGGAGTGTCTGTGGGATGATATTTTATGAAAATGTAGAGAAATATGCATTGATATTTTTCATGTAGAATAGAGTAGAATAGAGCAGAGTAGACTGTTTAAGTTGAAAGGTATCTACGATGGTCATCTAGTCCAACTGCCTGATCAATTCAGGGCTGACCAAGTTAAAGCATGTTATTAAGGGCACTGTCCAAATGCCTGTTAAACACTGACAAGCTTGGGGCATTGACCACCTCTCTAACAAACCGATTTCAGCCTTTGACCACTCTCTCAGTAAAGAATTGCTTCCTAATGTTCAGTCTGAACTTTTCCATTGTGCAGAAATGGAATAGTACCTTGTTCTTGAGCTTTTAGTTTGATTTGGTAGAGCTGCTTTTTGTAGGAGGCATAGCTTGACACTAACTTCTGGTTAAAATACATGGAGTGGAATTTACTGGACTTTGCTTGGGTTAGGACTCCCTGTAGTGAGATGACTAACCTAAGCTCTAGGTCGTCTTTTTAGTTTTGGAGACAATTGTTCAATTCCAGAGGACAATTCATTTTGCCCTAGGGTAAGTCAGAGATGAATTATATTCTGCAGATGCTTATGTCTCCCCAATAACTCTAAAGGAAATCTATGATGACTTGCTTAGAGCCTAACAATTAGATGCATAATAGGATGAATAGTAAGAATAGGAAGATGTTACCTCAGAAACTTTACTGTGATGTTGTCTTCAGAAGGAAGATGATTTTAAAAGTCCCTCCATTCTTTATCACTTTGGGAAGCTTTGAAATTTGGCCACTGTCAGATGCAATGTAATAGAAGTTTCAAAACTTTTAATGTTCTGAAGATACACAGCTGTGAGTTAAATCAGTGAATCCTATATGATAAGCGACATTGTCCAATATCTATTATTCATCAAAAATTTGCAACATGTCAATTTATAATTGATTTCTTGGTATGATATTAGTACTAATACTAATCCTAATAAATACTAATACTATAAATTAACAAAAAAGATCAGACATAATGCATAGCAGGTATTGATTATTAACGTCTGAAAAACTCTAGAAGGTGAAAGTGAATGTGTTCCTGTGAGAAAGTGAGAGCAACATTTTCAGAAAGGTCTTTATGGGCCATATTTTGGAAATAAGCATCTGACTTCTGGAATAGCTAAGCACCCACACTTCTGTGAGGGGCAAAAGGAACTGCACATGTCACTCTGAAAACTTGCTATTATTTTTAATAAGTGGGGAAAAGCACACCACAGAACAGAAAGAAATCAATATCTAATATATTACTATGTAACTGTATGCCAAACCATATTAGAAATTAAGTACTGTAAAATAATAAAATAAATATTACAAGGACAGAGAGAAATAAAATAGAAATATTACAGGGCCAAAAATAAATCCATATTGAGTATATTTATCTACATTCCAAATCCAAATCTGCTTTCCAAATCAATACTAGAGATAGACGACTAGTGTGAAAAGAACAAATATTGCCAGGATGGAGAGAAATCCATACTGAGAGTGTTTAACTACATTCAAAAACAATATTGGAGAAAGGCTGAAGTAATATATTTATAATATTCTGTTTAATCTAATTTTACATTACAGCACCCAGAGTTTAAAAGAAACTAAAAATTGAATAACGTTCTTGGAAGAGGAGAAAGTGTACCATCCAAACATGCCAACTGGCTGCACATGAAGCCAAATGGTATTCAGCATGTGCATTCCCTACTCTGAATCAATGCAGTTCTCTTGCTATCTATAAATTCTGCTTACGTTTTTACCCTATCTTCTCCTTCTCACTTGCACATGCTTGTTTTTTTCTAAATTAATTACACCTACTGAAAAAAGAGGCAGTAATTTTATTTATCTTCCAATTTAGAAAGTATGCTGTTCATAGCCCTTTCAGCACAAGGATTAAAAGGACCTCTGGTAGGTACCTCTACACAGTAATGCTTTGCAGTGGGCTGCTGAGTTTCCCGGTGTCAGGAGGCAGCATTAGTGGTGACTCAACTACTACCAGTGCTGTCATAACCACTGCTTGAGTAAGACAACATAATAAAAGAGAGCTGAAATGTGTCCCTGGATATGAGAAGAAAATCAGTGTTAGCAATGCAGCTGTGTTAGTTGTTTATTGTGCTGTTGCACATGACCAACAGATGCATAGGCTTTTTAAGCAGGAGCAGAGGGGAAAAAATGAAGCAACTTTCATTTTTCTGCCAAAGTTGGAAAGAAATATTGCCATTGTGGATACTTCTTCCCTTGTGTCTTTTTTCCTCTTCCTCCTCCAGGCTTTTCAAAACCAGTAGTAGTAGTGACATGGAATTAGAAAAAGCAGAAAGCCATCATATAAACATTGTGTATTTCTCACATGACATTTTTTCAGTGTAAAACTACTAATAACTTCCATCACATGAAATAATTTGCCGTTGGCTTTGTTCACTGTGAAACATGATATACTTACAGACTAGATCAATGATCTGTCATGTGTCAGTGTTAAATAATGACGGGAAGTGTTCTTCCTAATGTTTAAGGCGCTGTATGAATACATTAAGAAACAACCTCACTGTAAAACTGCTCTGTCTACCTACCTCATTTCAGAGCCTCTTTCTATAGACTCCTCACCTCCTACCTTAGTTTGAGATTTATAGCAATAATGCACACATATGCAGTGACTAGACATAACTCGGGGTTCATAAAAAGGATGTGATTACAATACAAGTGCACAGACTGTAGCAAAATATTACACATGGAAAAGTCTGATTGCACTTGTGACAGCCCCTTTGTTGTGAAGGTATCTCTTTCCATGCCTTTGGCTAATCTGTCACTAGGAGAAGTATACAGCTATCTCAGCATGTTTCTCATTGCTAACTCAAGCAATGTATCTCATTTGCTGCTAAAATAGCAATAAGTGGTATGTACACATTTTCCTAAAAATACATATGAATTTCAGGGGGCAAATGAGCTGGTAATGGAAATAGGATGGTATTTGCTGAGATCAAGGTAACTTTTTGAATTACTAATGATTACTTTGATCGAGTATCACAATTCTTTCATGCTGAAGCTCTGTATTTTTTGTAGGGCACCTGAATACTCATATTTTGGGACACTTGGACATTTTGATGAAAATAGTTAGCATTTCCAGCCAACATGTTACAAGGAATCATCAGTATTCACGGCTATGCAATTTACTCGTTTTCCTAAAAATAGCTGTTATATACCAAATTTACTTCTTTAGTGTGAAGTTAGTGTGTCTAATTCTACGCTATGAAGAAGTTCCTGCTGCAAGTCTACGTTTGTTTTGGCCTGCAGCTTGATGACGTTAATTTGTAGGTCACAGAAATCTGAACTCGTCATAGTCCTTTCTCCAAAAGCAAATGTACATAAAAATACTCACAAAGCACAAGTTATACTGAAAAGGAATTAAAGGAAGATGTGTTTTGCTGTGAAATGTTACAAGTAAAATAATAGAATGAAACGTCAGTAAAACTTATTGGGCTGGTGAAGATAATCCAAATTTTCATCTCCCAAGGCATTTTCAGTCTCAAATTTTTAAAATATTTTTTTTTCTCTTCTGACTTTGAGTCCAACAAATACTGATATTAATAACTGAAAATGAGGAATATCAAGAGAGAATGGATTAAAGGAAATATTCATAGGTACAGCTTTTCTGGAAATAAGGAGCCTGTTAATCCATTACTTGAAAGAAAACAATTTCTAAAACCAGAATAGTATTTTTATTTTTTAAATTATCAGCTTTTGCCTAGAAGGTTTGCAATTTTCTGTGTCTTTTTCAATCCCTTGCTACAACACCTTTTGAAGGCACTGGGTCTTGTCTCTAGCTATTCGGAAGTGTTACACTAATTTTTCTTTTGTAAGTAGACACAGTGTACAAATCATAAGAAATGAGATCTTTTGCAATCCCTTCATCATATTCGCAGTGTTAGTAATATATGCTGTGGTTTATACATTTTTATGAGGGAATAGTTTTTCCTAAGGAAAGACTGTATCCGTTGTAAAGCATCACTTTAGCTTCTGCAGAACCTGTAAATTGACAGAATTACTCTGAAATAAAAGGAAAACATGTCTGCAATGTTTAAAGACAAAAAGCCAAATGGATTTCAGTTGCGTGTCACTAATAAACTTATCAGTGATTTTTGCAAACATTAGTGTCTTCCACGTGGGAATCCTCCACTCCGTCAGTCCAACCAAGAGGTTTTCTGCCTTTGTCCCAAAAGGTTCAACTTGTGATTTATTTTTCTTTCTTTTCTTTCTTTTTTTTTCCTCCCCCCCAGTTTGTCCTTTGCTGGCATGTTTGAGATATTGGCCTCATGTCTGAAGAATAATTTTCTGTCTCTATGATGGAAAATAAGAATGAGTTCTGAAGGCTGTATGTAAATTACTGGTTTTCTGCAATTCTCCACAAAGTGAAAATGTGCTGACACTGAAATCAAAGATGTTTCCCCTCTCATTTGCAGCTCCATTTTCTGCCAGTCTCTGCCCTTTTACAGCTGTGTGTGAAGGGTTCTTTGAATATCTAGCAGTCCTTTCTAGCTTTCCTGGGAAATCGTCATCTTCTATTACCTCACAAGTAACCATACAAGCAGATGATATTCACATGCCAGTTTTGTGTGAGTCATGCTGGCATGCTCTAAAAGTAGTGCTTCTTCCTTGTCTTACCCTCCTTTGCAGTCTGTAAGAGCTTCTTTGTTCATTTCTCCGAGTCAGAAATGATACATTTCAGCTCAGAGGGACTGCGGTGTTCTGAAACTTCACATTACCTGCTACCTAAATAGCTGCAGGCAGAACTCTTGTCTCTTTCCAAGGGGATTTGGCACAGGCTTCAAAACTCTGCTTCACTGCTTAGTTGCAGGACTGATATGAGGGAGTGCACAAGTGGCTCCCAACTGTCCAAAAGCTATTACTTTCAGTTCTCAAAATCCCATAATTTTCTTGAAGTATTTCCCTACTCATTAGGAGTGTTTATAGAAAACCTCAGAAGTGCTCCCTGCCTCAGCTCTGCTTTTCTGCCTTCTAATAGGGAAGGAGGGAAATTGATATTAATCAACACCAAGTGGAGAAAGTCAGTTATACAAAGCACGATGCACAGTCACCGTTGGAGGAGCGAACAATTCTCAAACCAGTTGAAGTCAGACTACTCAGATATTGTTCCTTTGCAGAGCAAAGTGAGCATGATTGTAACTCTTATTTCTCCACAAGAACAATGAAGATAGTACTATCCTATCTAAAAACTGTTAAAAATGAAGAAAAAAAGTACTTCATGCCAGAATAAGTGGAAGATTGATGTTTGTGACCAAAGTAAAAAAGAAGTGGACCAACAGAATTAATTTCCACAAGAAATACCTTGTAGTTTACTCCTTCCTCCACCAGGTGAACACCATCTAAGGAAAGACACTACTGCTGTGTATCGAGAAGAGATTCCAGAGAACTTTATATATTGTACAGAATTGGCTTTTACCTTTCTTCTACTGCATAATTGGCATATGATTCCTTCTCAGATCTTGCAGAACTGACCATCATTCATCCCCTTCCATATGTGCAGTGAGAAATTCTATAGAGCTCAGAAATGGAGACTCCGGGTGAAGCTACAAAATCTCCAGGAGGACATGGCTTATTTGTATGATGTGACTGGTAGAATTATACTGGCAAGACCATTAAAACCAGAAGGAAGCATAAGTGTATCTCCAGTTTTTGAAGATGGATATGGTGTCACAAAAACAATGGATTGTGTCTAACCATTGTGTGTCTACCTAGTAGTAATAGAATATTTGAGAATTTTAATGGAGCTGTATGCTTTAAAAGGTCCAAAACAGCTTTGCCTCTTCAGGTTCAAGAATGCCAGAAAATACTTCAATGATGCCAGCCAGAAGAACAACAGCTTGTTCCTTCATCTTGAATTCAAGCTTTGTGGCTCAGGAACATGTCCCTGCCAAAGAAGACCTTCATGTGCTGTTAGTAATTCAGGCATATGCACTGAAAAATCAGAGTAGGTGTTCTAGAATTCCAAGATCCCTCTGTCTGGCTTCCTTGTAATCATTTCAGAATGATCTTGGAAAACAAAAGTATAGAATATTTATCATCTTCAAGGCATCATTCTAATTCTGGTGGTTAATTATTGTTCAACATTTTCAAAGTATGAAAAAGGAACAGGAGACTTTCTCCCAGGATGAAACTTGACAAATTTTAAGATGACTACTTGTAAAACCAATTTCTTTTTAGAGGGTCATTCAAGAAATTATCAGAGTCCTATTTCTCTCTGTTGACCTTAAAGCATGTAATTTGTACTTACATTCCTGACATTTGAAGGCAACAGCCTGTTCAGAGCCTTTTGGTCTGTTCTTCATTAATTGAGATTTTAGAATACTGATTTCTAATTGTGATTAACTACTCTGATTCTTTCAGACTTACCTTATCTTGGTGACATACTCATCCGAAGATAATGAGAAGATGCAGGTATGAAGACAATTGTCCAAGTTCTTTAAGAAAGACAAATTAAAGAGAATACCAAACCATGTTCTTAGTTAAATTTCTAGAGTTCATTTTTTCCTTTGTCTTTTCTGCATACAGTGAATTTCAGGAACAGTATCAAGGTGATCCTCAGTGGAGAGGAGTTATAGGAAGTTGCAACCTTCACCTTGAAATCTCTGTAATGCTCAAGCAAGAAGATATTTCTAATCAGTTCAGGAATGATGTTAGTAAGGTGCATCAGCTTATCATGAGTTCAGGAAAAATGCCACAGAAAAGCATCAAAGCCACCATTTTCTGGAATGAATATTAGTGGGTTATGCTGTCTTCTTCCAATAATGCCACAGGAACTTGTGACCATTACGTATAAAAACGCAAGACAATGACAGTGAAATTTTGTCTTCTACAAGCAACTGCAAGCATGGATGGTGGATGTGCAGTCTGTTTTGTGTTTTATTAATTTATTTGTTAAATTGACAATACTAGTTTCTCTTTTCCTTCTTTTACTCTGATTATCAAGGTGACTACAACTATCAGTTGGGAATCAACAACAAAAATCTTGACTACTTCTTAGTGAAACAGACTTCCTTTATTTTGCACTGGGCAGTGAGAAATCCTTCTAATTGTTCATCTATGGCAGCTTTTAGGTGAAAAGCCCTTGAGTCTTCCTTTCCCCCTGTTCTATTAAGAATTGAGATGAGGTGTTAGGGCTTCTTCTGAAATCTTCCAAATCTACCACCTTTCCTCTGTTTCTTATCTCTGTTAGATTGATAGTGTGATGGGTACTCATAAAGGAGAAAGTTAAAATTATATTCCCTGAAATAATTTTAAATTCTTTGAACGGGTACCCACTACCCTGTCAGCACCCACTACTTAGGCTAAAAGTTCTCCAAGCATGGGAAAGTTTTCTCTTCCTGTGGAGATTCTAAATGGATGGAGAGAGAAAGACAAATGATCAAAGGGTTTCAAGTTGACTGAGTCCTTGTTTTTAAACTTTTTTTTTCTCTCTCTCTTTTTTTTTTTTTTTTTTTTTTCCCTGCCTGGAAATTGCTCTGCTGTTTTCTAACTTGTTTTCTAGTTGTCTTATATTCCCTCAGCTGTGGCAGTATTCCTGGAGCCAAATATGAGTTCACTACCTCAAAATGCCAGCAGTGGAAACTGGTAAACAAGTGGGGAAAATCAACAGTGGAATCTCTGAAGCTTGGGACAAAGGCAGAAAACACATCAGTACTGCACTAATAGAGCAGCAGGTACCCTCATAGAGAAGATAAAATTACAGGTAAGGAAATAATTTACATTTCTATTTTGATCTCATCCAGATAGCATTTTATGCTCCATTCAAAATCCCAGAAAAAGATAACACATCTAAAATAGCTGAAGAAAAAAATGTATCAGATGCGATGAATTTAGACTACCTGATATTTTGTGGGGACAATTTGAAGTTCAGTCTTACCCAATTTCTAGAAAAATATATTACAAGATGGAAGTCTGTTATACCTATCAGGCAACTTAAAACCTCAGTTTAGTTTTAAAACAAGGCTGGGATGGGTGTTGGGTTTTATTTGGTGTCTTTTTTTGTTTGGTTGGTTGGCTTTTTTTCTTTAGGTAGGTGAGGTCAGATAAAGCCAAAGACTGAAGGACTCTGTTCCCATCCCTCCTTCTCCATTTACTTTCTCAGATTTGGAGAGGTAGCATGACTCTTTATTATACTTCAGTTTCCTCATCTGTGAAAAGGAAGGATGTTATTTTTATGTCCCACTTGGGATGACTAGATGGAATAAGTGGTGTAAAAAAGACAAAAATTACATTTATATAATTAATTGTCTTGCAGTCTTTTATGCCTCCATGCTGCAGTCCGACTATGGAGTTGTGATCACCACAAAAACCTCAAGAAGATATATCCTTGTCTGGCCTGCTACAGTTATTTTATGTTACAGAAAGTAAAACAAGGTTTACGTTTAAGTTTTCTTTAAAGATAAAACTGTTGTCTCTAGCTAAAAAAAATTGTGACGTTAGAACTATTCTACCATAAATTTAATTTCTATGCTGAATTACAAAAACATTGAGAAAGTTTAGATACGTGCATTTTGCTGGCATTACCTTTTGGAAGTATGTTTGAAAGACTAATGAATTAGATTTAGTCTTCACATAATCCATATGTCTTCATCAGATACATTCTGTGATAATTTTCCCAGTGAATTGTATCTATTAGGTTTATTTCATAAGCTATCAAATAAGAAATAAGAATACAAAGCCATATTAATTTGTTTCATGGTATTTAAATGTGCAGCGACTTTATTAACAAGTTATCAAAGTTATGAGTTTAATCTTGTAATGTATGTTTCTAATGATCTGCAGCATGACATTTAAGTTCAAAAGCCTAAAGGAAAAAAAAAGGAACATAATCTTTTTGTAAGTATTATTTACAGAAATTCAGGTGATCTTTTGAGGTGCTATACAACCCTTTTGGGAAGCAATCATTTGATCAGCAGGTCAAATATCTAGTTAAGCAACTAGCTGTTTGAATTTCATATTTTCTTTTGAAATATGTAATCTGTTATGATGTTTCCTGTAACTTAGTAACCATAGAAATTACTGTAAGTAGAGTTCTCTTCAGAATATTCACATTTTACACACGCTAATTTGTGACTTTGAATAATTTTCTAACTTCATGGCTCTTTTCTTTACCACAGGTCTATCTATGGATTTATTTTCAAAGAACTTTTCAATTACTGTTTTGTACTTGCAAAAATAAGTGTTACCTATCAGTTTCTGTTGGGTTGTTCTTTTCGTGAAAAACCAGTGAGTTGTGATTTGAGTATGTTTAAACCTTTTCCTTTCGGGTTACTGTTATTGCTTGGAGGTGTTTTTGAGACCATGCTCTTTTCCTAAGAGAAGTTACTCTGATTCTGAAATCTGTTTTTCCCTTTCACTTTGGACTTTTCCTTGTAAGTTGAAAAGAATTCCATTTATCCAATTTTGTTTACTGTAACCACTTTCGTAACAGTGTAGTACTTGACATGTGTTTGTTTCTTAGGCAAACGTGTAGAACTCCTCAAGTCCGAATGGAGAAGTAGAGAAAGGATGTTTCTGCTATGCCTGGTGACAATTTTTGATTTTTCCACACACACAAAATATTCTGGCTCCACGTTGGAGCAGTAGTTGTGATGAGTCCTAGTCTTGGTCGGATTCTAAGGAAGGGCCAGAACGTTCGCTGAGGAATAAAGAGTCAAACCACTCCAGAAAATGTGTTCCAGCCCTGGTTTATTACTCACAGAGCAGCAGGTGTGTACAAATACAGGTTTACAGAGTATTAATAGGAATTGTTGTACCTTACTCCTCATTGTAGGTGCTTAGTTTGCTGCAGATGCCTGGGACTCATGGCTTATTTGAGCAGATCTTCAGGAGGGTGGTTGGAGAGACTGCTTCTGAGCAGCCACAGTGTGTCAGTTAGATGCTTCTGAGAGCCTTTAAAAGTCTTTCTTCAGTCTCTTTCCTTTCAAAGGTAGAGCTAATTGATAAATTTAAGTTTCTCAGTATTGTGGGAGAGCAACACATGATCTGGAGGAGAGAACAGCACTGATAAAGGAAGTTTGCTTTGGTACATTCAGTTAGATGGTGTGTTGTAGCTGAAAGCTCAGCATCCCACAATGTGTTGCTTATAATTCAGAAGAAGCTGAGGAAGAGCTTTTTTAACTATATACCTAAGTTATGGTAGATGTCTGTGTAGTCTTGAAACCATGTTTAAGAGGAAGAACTCTGCCATTTTCAGGAATGCATACCATGCCTTCAAGTATTTTTCATTTACCTATTTTTCTAGTCCTAACTTTAAGATTATTTGGAGCAAGTAGAAAGCCAATTTACATATGAAAGATTTCCAATCCCTTTTAGTTTTAATTACTGTTTTTAATACTGATTGTCTAGATCTTCATTCCAACACCAGAAGTCTCCTACTGAAATAATTAAGAGCAATGGGAAAACATGAAATACAGAATTTTACTTCAAATGGGATTGCATGAAATGATTTTTCAACATGTTTTTTCCTTTGCATTGGAAGGTCCTAAGCACAAGAATTATCACAAATGCAATTCTGATTAGTAACTGTGTAATAAAAGTATGAAAGAATTAAAAGCTTTATAGTCTGGTAGTTATCAAAGACATTGGAAACTTTTGAGTAATTTAAGTGTACAGGGAAATGTACTGTTTAATTAATAAAATCAGTTAGAGGTGTTTGCTGGAGGACAGACCTGAGGATCTAGAATTCTAAATTGCTCTATTACAAGCTTGGGAATATGTTTAGACTAACACTTTTGATATTGCAGTACCTAAAATAAAGTTAAGGGAAAACTTTAAAGCTCTTGAGTCTTGATATGTAAAGTTAGGTAGGGCCAAAGTTTTATGAGC
>NW_009953218.1:4031167-4071775 GCF_000747805.2 Chaetura pelagica
AAAGTCTGTAAAAGTGTAATACTTTACTGGAGGTAAATGAATCCGTATAGTTATCATTAAATATCTTTTTTTCCAAAGTGCTCACAAATAATTAAAATATTACCTTTTGTCATTAGCACAAGTCAAATAGTGGTCTGTGGGATTGAAAAAAGAGCCTGTTTCCCAGCTCACAGTTCTCTGCTGCAATGATATTATCAAGCATACCCTTGAAATATGGCTGAATCACCTTCCCTTTTCTCATACTTTTGGAACAGTTCCATATGCAACCAGAAACTTAGTTATCTACCGTAAACACCCAAGTCCGTATATCTCTACTAAGTGCATATAGGCACCCTATTGCAAAAATGCCCTTAACAGTTCTTTTTTGTCCCACTTCCCCACTTTAGAAAATAAATCACAGGATTCTCAAGCTGTGAGGAAACGATGAGCCTGTCCTTTGTTAATATTTGCTAAGTACTTTTGAGTATCACTAGTACAAGGTAGTACTATTAGATCAGAAGCACTTCCCAAGCTTGCAAGATGAGCTGTTTCACTGAATAAACATGCAGAAGTGGCAATGCAAACTGCCATTTCCTTTCATAAGCCACATACAAATGGTAGTGCATGGTAAACACTCTCTATGGATTTTGAAGTTCCAGGAAATAGTGCAAGTCCATCTGTTCAAAAGATTCATTTCCAACCTTGACCTCATTCGCAGGGCATAAGTGGAAAAAATGCATTGGCAGATGTTTGTTTCTGGTTGTATGGGCCCTTCTGTTTCTGCATTGTAATACTCAAATAAGGTTTTCACTACCAAACAAAGTTATTTGTGTCATGGAAAAATATGACTGATATAGGCCTCTTCCAAAGTGTATTTGTTATTAGGAAAAGTTTGCTAAAGATTCATGTTGTTGACCATGTTTTATTTACTTTTTTTGTGGTCTGTTCACATACATTATAAGAAAGAATATAAAAATAAGGACACAAAATGGATAAAAATACACTGCATGTACTGGAAGAAAAGGTCCATCATTCTCCTGAACCATCTGTGCAGGGAAGAAATACTGGCTTAAAGATCTGCCCCTTTTCTGCATTTGCACTGATACATAGTCCTCCAACACTCCTCCCCCACTAAATTCGGTTGCTTACTATGCTTACTATGGAAAAGAGAGAGAGACAATTAGAGTTGGAAGGGCATCCCTAGAAAGGCAAGCTGCTAACTTCCAAGAGCCTGTTTTTAATATGGACTTTGCGTATGGTTTGCAATAAACAGAGAAAAATTGACAGAGCTGTCAGTAAAGAAAAAAACAACAAGAAAAAACCCAACATTCTAAGTTAAGGTATGGAACATTCCAGCACATGCTTATTTCAATATACCCTATATATATTTTTTTTCTCTTTTCTTCTAACATTATTAAATAATATTTAATTATATACCTTATTTGCAGGTATAAAGTACTCTGTAGTTAGCAAATAATTAGTGATATATTTTTTTCTCTGAAGAAACAGAAGATTTGTCCTATACCTAGTTGTGATCCTGTAACTTTGATTCTTAGATGCATGAAATTAAGGAAAAGGGCTTTACTATTCAGAGAATATTCACTCAACCATTCTTACATGCTGTAGTCTTGACTTTACACCCTTCCTTAACTAAGGCAGAAGGAGATCTTGAGTAAAAGTATCAGGTTGGGTTTTTATTGAGAACCTATTATTATGGAATAGACAGAATTATCTGCTGTATTCATCAGCTCTGGGAATTTCATAAGTGAGGACATTTTTCACCCATTGTCAGCTGCACTGGACTACCCTAGCAAAAATGTTCTACCCGAAGATTGTTTTGAACATTTAGTGAGCAGAAGAAATGTGGAAAACTTTGGTTGTATTTAATTATGTATTGTTTTAAAATTAAACAAGTGAGTTCACGAACAATTACAGCCAATTTACAGCAGCCATTCACTAATTTAAATTAAAATTCTGCAACTGCAGAGTAATTATACTTTAATAGCACAGTTAGTAGAAGAAAGGGAAGAGAGTCTAATGCATTGTATTTATGATATAACAACCATGTGAAAAATGTATTAGCATAAAGGGAATAATTATATTTCAAAATTAACAAATTAATTCAACTCAACACCTAGGATGCTAAGGGTTTGTTTTTTTTCCATTTGTATTGTTAAACAGCATCAGAGTTAATTTTTCATACATATTAATTATTAACTGAAAAATTGATTAGACTTGATTTGCAGCCATTCCATGTATTACTGTTCTCTTCAGATTTTAAAGATCAGACACATGCTATGATCAGTCCTCCTTTTCCTATAAAGACCTTTGACACAATATCTTGCTTCCCAACCACTCAAACCAAATAGCTTTTACTGTATCCAAAATTAAGCATTTCTGGGAGTACCATCACTGGATATGAGTTAAAATTTCATTGCTTTTTTTATGAAGCTGCCTTTAGCATTTGAGAGGTCTATTCTCTCCCTAATGCATATGGATATAGAACTGCCATTAATGTTAATGTGTGGTCTGTGCTTGCACATAACAAGCATTACCTTCTCACATTGAGGTAAGGACCACTATGCATGTTACTCAGAGTAGCACTCTGTGACGTGGAAGTTAACAGAAAAAAAAAAAAAAAAAGAAAGAGAGCAGGCAGAATAATAAAAATTCTGGCAAGGGAAAGTAGTTAAAAAGTCCAAACGCATAATCATAAAAACTAGGAATATGCAGCTTGACTTCCTGTGCCGTCTGTATAAACAAAATGACCTTTGTATATGATTAGCCACCTGTTACAGAGCAGAGATTTGAGTGGCTATCTGATTTTTTCTTGTTTATATCAGCTATTTATTCTTTGTAACAGTGTATATTGCTTTTATAGGAATATTTTCACCACACAGTAGTAGAGCTGGATAAGGGGGTGTAGATAGACCTGTAGATTATTATTTTACTCAATTTCTTTGTGACAGAAAAGAACACATTTGCACTTCCGAACAGCCATATAACTGAACAGTCATGTATGTGTGAGAATACTCCTTTTGCTAGCTGCAGTGTATTACTTTAGCTCAGGCTTTGGCAGAGCTGGGTGTAATAGAAATAATAAATCACAGAATGATTGAGGTGGAAGTGACTTCTGGAAGTCCAACCCCTCTGCTCAGGCAGAGACATCTAGAGCCAGCTGCCCAAGACCAGATAGCTTCTGAATATCTTCAAGGATGGAGACTGGGCAACCGGTGCCAGTGCTCAGTCACACAGTGTAAAAGTATTTCCTGAGAGGGAACCTCCTGTCTTTCAGTTTGAGTCCACTGCCTCTTGTCCTGTTACTGGACACCACTTGAAAAGGTCCTGGGTCCATCTTCTTTGCCCTCTCTTGTGGTTTAATCCCAGCCAGCAACTAAGCCCAATGCAGCTGCTCGCTCACTTCCCCCTGGTGAGATGGGAGAGAGAATCAGAGGAGTAAAAGTGAGAAAACTCATGGGTTGAGATAAAGACAGATTAATAAAGCAAAAGTCATGTGCACAAACAAAGCAAACCAATGAATTAATTCACCACTTCCCATCAGCAGGCAGGTGTTAAGCCATCTCCATGAATGCAGGGCTCCATCATGTCTAACGGTTACTTGGGAAGACAAACATCAGAATTCTAAAGATCCCTGTCTGTCCCCCCCTCATATTGCTGGGTCATGGTCAACTTGATCTCTCAAAAGTCAGATCTCTTTTTAGTAACAAAGATCTACTCTGTTGGTATATAGGCATTCAGTAGAGAATTCAGATGAGTTCCAGGGAGTATACCTGTCTGGCTGTGCCTCTGAGGAATCTGTCCTCTGGTTCTGCTTTGGTTTTGGTTCACTGTCTTGTTTAGAAAATTAAGAAGCTTGGACCCTGCATCGACATGGCCTCTTTGGGAGCCTCATATCCTTTGATCTGTTTTCAGTGTGCCTTACATCAGTTGACTTGCCACAGTTTTATATGTGTGTAAATATATATGTGTGTGTGCGTGACATGCACGTGTGTAACTGAAGTGAAGCTAGTAAAAATCCACCTGCAGATAGGATCAGAAGATGTGTATTTTACATTATGTAACTCAGTGGCCCCTGGGTCCATGAGTAGAATTCCAGCCTGTTACAATAAAGCAAAACAAAATAACAATAAAATGCTGTGTCAGCCTTTTGAGCTTTGGTGCAGGGCATAGAAATACGTTGCCTGACTTTAAATTAATTCTTCATCATTTTTTCAGGCAATCTTCCACTATAGAAGGGCCCACATGAGGGTGTTTCCAACAGCAAGAACAAAACAAAATAAGAGCAGTGTAATAAATAAACCCATTTATCATAAAAATCAGAAAGTACAATTTCATTATTGCCTGATTAGGTGCTGTTCCTAGAAGCAACTTGACGGAGAAGGCAAACCTAAGTAATAAACTCCTTCAACAGTCCTTTTAATATTAATATTCTGCTCTATGTTCATGCTCTGCAGAGTCAGTGAGAGCTGTATGCAAACCATTTTGCTGAGGGCAAAAGAATGTTTCATCATTAAGGAGCATGACCCTTCTCTCTGTAATCAAAATGAAAAGCATATGCCCATTGTTGTCATAAAGTGTTATTGTGACCATTCCAATGCATGGTTCCTCAAGAGTTGGGATGTTGTCCCCTGCCACAATTTTATATTACAGTGTCACATGATCGTTGATTATATGCACTGACACAGCAGAAATATTCCTCAAAGTTATGTTTCTTTCATGTAATGGATTTTTTTATTCTTCTAATATTTGAAATCCAAATCAGACACAGGGAAAGTCCAATTACTGTGAAATGCTTTGTTTCTATCTCTCTGATCCTTCTGTTTTGCTCTTGTTTCATGTTAGGCTGGGTGAAACCACCCTGAGTGAACTCCTCAGTAGTTATTTTATACCTTGTGAATAATAGGATATATCTATTCTTGTTCATCTAGGCATTATTTTTGTTCTGTTTCTCTGTGTAGTGATTATTGCTTGCTAAGATGCATTTAGCCATTAACAGGACATTGCATTTTTAAGTAGCATGCAAAGAACAGAAGAATACATCTCCAGTATCAGTCACTATTATGCTCAATGGCTAACAAGTTAAAAGCATAGCTGGTACCGTACAGAAGTTCTAAAATTGAAAAGGATGAACAAAATGCAGAACTTTTCCTTGAAACCAATGCTTTTGACATTTGTGGGTTGGTAATTTGTGACCTTTAGGGTTTTTTTATTGTATTTTTTAACATGGTCACATTTCAGTTTCTCCTTGTCAGGCCCAACTTGATCAAAACACTAAAACACACAATTTAAGCTGGGGAAAAATCCCTCTCATCTATTGCCATCAGGAATTATTAATTTATTTGAAAACAATTGAAAGCTTTGCTGGACACAGATCTTGTATTTCAATCTCAGTTTCCAGTACTCTGAAAGCGGATTCTCTATGTACAGTTCTGATTTTCTGATTTTCTTTTTCTTTACAGGTAACCCGATAGCTAAAGACAAATCAAGTCAGTCTCAAGGCTGATGACATTAAATATAACACATAGGAATTTCATTCTTCCAGGCAATCCTCGAAGTAAAATTTTATATTGCTGGGGAGTATCCTTCAGAATCAACTGTTTCAGTGAGAACCTGCCTTGTAATCAGCAGCAACGTTGAGAACAGAACTACTGAAAAGTTATTTTGAACTTCTGTGTCACAAAGATTTCAACTGATTGAACTGTGTACACTTGTAAAATTGCACTTGCTGAGGAATTTGCAGCCGTAATCACAAGAGCTGATATTCAGAAGGTGCAGAAAAGCAGCAATCTTTTGGATTCTCCATTCCAGACTGATAGCTTTTCATCTCGATGAAGTCAACCTCCAAAATATATTGGTTCCTTCTCTCTAAAATGATCCCTGGTCCGTAATTCAGATTGCTGGTGGGACTGCACGCTGCTTTAATTAAATTTCTGTTGCAGAAATTGTCCTCTGGCATGACGCAGTTTTAGACATTTTTATTTGTATTCTAATCTTGGAGCTCTCAAAGGTACATATTTCAACATCTTGAAGTTGCTTTTGTTATAGGAATGGAAATATATATCCATTGTTAATAATTATTGTTGACAAGTAATAGTTATCTGAATACATCAGTCATATTAGAATGTATAGTCAGGTTGACATGTTTCCCTAAGGCTAACCAACTACTGCAGCTCTTTGACAGTTAAAAAAGTAGTGGTCAAAACTCAATTACAATTTCCATTATAAAGCATTTTATACCTTTAAGATACACATTTCCATTAAGTTTGAAGGAGATGGGTGTTCCTGCTTTGTACATTATTTTCCAAATCTTTAATAAGTTGAATTCATGGTAAGCAGTCAATGACAGCATTTCATCCCTTTTTATAAAGGTTGGCAAGGATGTAAATGAGTTTTGCAATTCTGAAATTGGATGGTAATCATTCAGAATTTTTGTCTTTTTATTAAAAAGTGAAATATCTTGCTTGAACCTAAGTGCTGTTGGATGCTTATGTAGATGTCTGCTCATTCTGTTTGCTACAAAGGAAAAAAATTTACAGTTCATGGGTATTTTGCTTGCTTAGAGTCACCCAATTAAGATCTGATCCTTGCAAAAATCACATTTCTTTTTTAATTTTATTTTTTTTTTCTATTTCAGTAGCAATTTTTGAACTTTGTGATGTGCTGTTACATGAAAAATCCTCAATATTTAGAGGCCTTAAGCATCTATGAACTTTTTTTCTAAGTTATTACAGAATGTATAATTTTATACTCCATTTAATGTATATTGTACCATCTGTAATACTTATACACCAGAAATTTGGCAATTCCTTTGAGTGACTGTGCATAAGCAGGCAGACTAGAGAAGGTGAGGGAGTTCTGATGTGTGCTTTGGTGCATTCAAATGAAAACCACACACACTAAATGTTAATAAAAAATACATAGGGGCAAGCTTATTTAAAAGTTCTATGTGGCTACCAGAGTCCCGCAAAAAGAAGGAAATTATTTTCACATTACAAGCCATTGACATGACTAGGTAGTTATATATTAAGTTTCATGATGAATGAAAACCCTGGAGTGCTGTGCTTGCCACAGTAGCCCCTGCTGTTCCAAAACCATTTCATTACCTCTGCTGTATTATTGCACAGGAGAGATTAAATAAAATAAATGACTGTTGGGGAAAAAAAGAAGAAAAAAAAAAGAAAAAAAAAAAGAGAGAGAGAAGTATGTCTTATAATTCTGCTGAGAAATAATAAAAAATGCTGTCAGGGAAAGATATTATTTTCTGATTGAAATTTAATTAGGATAAACTGTTTGTAGCAGCAAATAGGTAGCTCAGTATTTTAGGATGGTTCATATTGTATGGATTTGTACTAACAGGTGCAGGACAGAAGTCAGCATCTTCAGGAGATTGTCTAGGACAGTGAAAAGTATAAATATGCTGGTTTGTAAAATCTGAATATGGCCTCTCTTTGTTACAAAATCTACATCACGCTTCTCAATATTTGTTTTGTTTCTTTGTTCTTAAACCAACAAAATACTGTATTATATACGTGTAACACATGCATATCAATATGTGAAAATAAATGGATTTTCAATATACTGAATAAATCATCTGCAGTAGATTAATGTTGTGAATATTCATAAAAAGTGAATAAAATTGTAATATAAAATAGAGTTCCTTGTATGGATGTGCACTTTGGAGATCTATTCTGTTTACCCATGGAACAAAATAATTGTGGGGTTTTTTTCAGTGAATAAGAATCTCAAGGGTTATAATAATGTTGTATTTCTTCAGTAGAGCTGGAAATATATCCTACCATTTTGAAAGATCTTTTTCCAAAGGAGACTGATATGTAGCACAACTGTTCTACCATCATCAGAGGTAATTCTAGTGGGTATACTGTTGTCTTCAGGTGAGGCAGAATAATATTTTTTTTTCCATTACAAAATGGGAATCCTGAAAAATTCTCATTTAGACTTTTTCAGTAGCAACAGAACATGGTAGGTATTCCTGAAAATGTAATGTTTCAGGTTCATTTGTTGAACTCTTTAAAAAAATAAAATAAAAAAAAAGCTGGTTAATCAGTGAATTCTTGCTTGTGCATCTCAAATCAAGCTGGAACCATAGCTCAGATGTTCACAGTGCCTTTTCTAGTGCTGTGGTTGAAAATGGAATGCAGGTGACTAGATCAGCTATAGGCTTTTCTGTTGTAGGCATGCAAAGATGAATCCTGCTTCAATTACTCCTTTATTCCTTATATGCTACTTCCCAGATTATTTGATATATGCAGCTTCACCCTATTACAAAGATGATCAGGCATTATGAATAGAGGAAAATCCATGTTACCCTTTGAATTCAGTAACCTTCAAGAACTGTGAATTGCAGAAGAACACGGGTTCCTATTTTCCAGTTTCATATGGCAGCACATTGCCAGGAAAAAAACCACTGGTTTATTCAAACATTTCAAAATTACATGTATTGGCTCAGTTACACAAAGCAAAAAGGAAATCCTGATTTAAGTCTAAATGAAAAAAAAAAAATCCAAATTTGACCTAGTAAATCTAAAATAGAGCTTAAAAATATTCAAGACTATCTGGTTGTATCTGGCTTATTGATTATAAGTAAGTGCTTACTTTTGAAATTGCTCTGCTGCAGATACCACTGTTACTGCCTCTAAATCCACTCTATTATCCTATATCCTTTAAATCTTCCTATCTATCCTACATCTATTAAATCTTGGCTCCTCCAGCTCTGCTCAAGAACTTTACTGGTGTAGGGTTTCATTACTTCACCAAGCTAGTAATTTACCAGGTCTGTTTTGTGTAGCATCTACATGCTTTAAAACTGGAGACAGAGTGCATCAGAGTGCATCAGATAGATTTGTTTTGAAGATAAAAATTTCCTATAAAACATGTTCTTTTGTTAGGTTTCATGAAAATATATGCAGGGTTTTTTATGTCATTATGATTGTACAGCTGGCTTTTATATTTTCCAGGTAATGCATGGATGTCTTTAACAGCAACACAGAAAGATGTGATTGGCATCCTTTTCTGTTGATTTACTGCATTCTCCTTCATGCATTGAATCTTACACATCTGTTGTTAACAAATATATTGGCAAGGAAAAGGAACACAGTTTGGGTTTGTAATAGAAGTCTTGCCTTAATCTCTAGCTTCATTTGAGAACAGTTAGTTTTCTATAACATATGTCTCATTTAAACAATCTGATGGTATTAGATGATTTTTCATGGTTTCAGTGGTTTTAAACTGAATAATAAGAGTTAGTCTTTACAACACAGTTTGTATCCTGCAAAGTTTGTTTCTGTAAGGGGTTATTTAGCTTTCTGATACCACTTTATAGGCTGCAAATATTTTAGAAAAAATTTATTCTGTGGCTGTTTGTTTTGCATCTACTGTATTCGTCTGCACTGCTTACGTGGTGATTACAAGAGGTAGTATATGGAAAGGCTGAATTTCCCACAACTTTGTTTTGAAAGGTGATGACAAGTATTGCCAACATTTCTTAATCCAAAACTAACTTCAGACCATGTGGCAGAAGGACCACTGACAGCGACAGCTGGAAACTATTGTACTAGGGAATGACTGTTCTTCTTTCCCAGACTGCTGTTAGGGGGATCCCAGGCTAGGCAAAACCATTGTGGTATGTTTTCATCACCAGAGATGTAGGTTCTAGAGATGTGGATCGGCATGGGAGCTCTGGGGTAGAGTTGGCACCCCAAAGCTATGGCTATGATGGTGACAGAAGGTCCTTGGGGCTGTTCTCTGGAGTGGTAGAAGGGTCTGTCTCGTGTGTCTCTGGCATTTGCTTCAAAGCCAGACTGCAGAAATGGCAAAGTGCTTTGGTGATTTCGGTGAGGTTTGGATAGCTGCCATTGAACATTCAGCATTTTGCTCAGAAAATTTCAAGTGAGCAAGTTTGTTAAAGTTCTTATTCAGGTTAATGGTTAAAAATCCTTTTGTCTGTTTTCAATCCATCCTAGCTACTACACAGGGAATTCTGTGTGGTAATGTGAAGTGAAATCCAGTAATTCCTTGATAATAGATTTTCTTGATTAAATATCACTATATTTAATCTATATTAGTCATGATTGAAAGATTTGAAGTATATCTGTTTTTCCCTTCTGAAAACCAGTTTATTGCCCAACTAATTCAAGAAATGGTTTGTATAATTGGAATATTATTGCCCATATGTAACCCTAATGGTAAAAGTTCTGTATTAGCTTTTTAAATTATGTTTATATCCACAGCTGTAAAACTCTGTTTAGATCCTTTGTAACAGCAGGGCCATTCTTTTTTTTTTTTCCTAGAACAATGAGTTAGCCTAAAGAAACTATAGTTTGGGATTTATGGCTTTGCTTTCATTGCTTCAACTGTACAGATGGGAAAACAACGTGTAAAAATATTGATGTTACTTGCATCGTTGAGACATTTTTCTTGAATATGATGAAGAGGTGGAGTTGCAAATTTACCCCATATCAGCATATTGGTTGAATCTCTTGATCTCTTTTTTCCTTACTGTCATAACAAACATGACAAAAACTAACCTTGAATTTTCCAGCCTGATGTCTTAGTATTTAGATTTTATATCCAGAACTCACAGAATGTACGCTAATTATTTTAGTCACTATGTCTCCATATAAGGCAATGGTTTTAGTCTATTTCTCTATTTATGATTAATTATGGATAACTTTTGGTGGAGAGAATATAATCCTTTCTACTATTGATTTAGTCTTTGGGTCTTTTTTTTTTTTTTTTTTTTTTTCCCCCTTGATCTTTTTATATTCATGCATTTACATGGGATCCTGTAAATTCTTCCAAAACTTCAGCATTGATGGGAGAAGTTTTTTTAATAAATAGTGACCTGGAACTGAAAACAGGCTCTTTGTGGTTTTTCTTGAAGGGAAATAGAGAGATGATCTCCCTTTACCATTTTCTCTTAAAATAGTTTCCAGCTTAAACTATTCTATCTGAATAGAAGCATTTTTTCCTAACTATAAATGGTCTGTGTTTCAATATGCTCTGTGATCATAAAGCTGATGAAATGGTCCTCTCTGTATGGCAGATTACCTCAGCAGAATTTACAAATGGAAGATGATGATTTTGCTAATGTCCATGGGCAGGTAGACAGAATTTGGTCCCAGATGCTCTGCCTAATGTTCATGGCAAAAGCGACTCAAGAACAAAGCCTCCATATGCTGTAATTGCTGGAATTATTTCTCAGGCATATTCCCTTGTCATCTCTCATATGTAGAACTCATTAGATTCCTAGTGGGAGAACATATGGAGAGGAGAGATGATGGAAAACATTGTAAACCAGATTGTGTATTTAAATTTATATTATAAAAGACCTCTGTGCACAGGCAAACTTAGTGGAGAAAGTTCAAACCCTTCATAAGAAAATCCATATTTATGGAGCTGTTATCTCAGTGCATTCTAAAGCACTTACAGATGATGGGTTAAAGCCTGGATTTGGGGATACTAGTGGGAATTTTGATGCTAATTTGGGGTCAGCTCTATATTTCCTAAATTATTTTTCCAAATATTTATTTAAACTATGGCTGTGTAATCTCTTTTTTATAGGAAGAATGACCAGAAATCAAAGTTTCACCCATACAAATTTCTTGGCAGGATCATGCCTTCGGTTGTGGGTTCGTGAATTCAGTGTCAACACAATGACTTTTAGGAATACTTTGTGTTTCACACAAAAAGTTATAAAATTTCCTTCATGCAGCTTAGCTGACTGATTGATAGATGTCATACCCAGTGCAGAGCTCCTTTATTGACTACTGAATATGAAAAGTTATTTCTTTATCCTTTCTTATAGTTAAATAAATTTTTAAAAAAGCAAATTATACATGAATTAAAAAATATTATATGCTAATGTTTGTGATTTTTTTTTTTAATTACACTTATGACTCAATACTTTTCATGAATCTGGTTTCAACAGGGAGCATCTGGGATACTTTAAAGAGTGCTAGTGATGGAGATGAGCAGTAGCAGAAGTTACCTAAAGGACAGGTGGGAGGTCGTTAGGCTCATGTCTGGGAACACCATGACTTTACTGCAGTGGCTGGTGAATTATGGCCTATCACCTAGAGAAACACTTCTGCAGATGTCATTGTTCCCCAGCTCCTAAACAAACAAGTCTGATGGAATACCACTTATTGCACAGAGCTGAACCAAATGTCATACCTAAATGAATACTGGAGGGACATAGAGAAACAATGTCAATGTCTCTTACAGTGTGACTCTACAGACCTTAAAAATGTCAGATATGTCCACAGGATGTTTCCATCTGGGTTGCTGCCTTTCTAAAAGGAGACACCAAATAGCTGTTTCAGTAGCATTTCTATTAGAGCTGTGTGTGTATTTCCTGGCAAAAATCCCTGTCTAAAGCCAAGTGTTGGTGTCGTGTCTCCAGAAATGTAGATGCAACACTTTTGCATTATTACTGAAACTGGATTGTATTACTATAGTGTTCTTCTAAGTCAGAGTTGCACATTATGCTGCCAGCAAGCCGAACTTGTCCTGCCCCCTCAGAGCAGAATAGTTGTTCTGACAAGCCTCATCAAGCAGCAAAACGTGCATTATCATATATGCTTTGGTCTTATACTGACAATCCTGATTGTTCTTAATGGTTTTTTTTTCTGACAGCTACAGAATAAATATTTATTATTAGATGAAAGTTTAATATTTATTATTTTTCATCAGTCTGAGGAATGCACATAAAAATGCATTTTTCAGCTTCTTCTTTTTTTTAATCCTAGTATAATTTATTAATTTGTGCTATATATGTCATAGCCTTTCTGTCAGCTACTGGTAGCACCTTTTGAAATAGTGTCATCAGTTACTGACTCTTTAGTCACTCCAGAAAAATGCTCTTTGGATTGTAAGTCTTTAATGAGCATGTTGTGGTTTTTCCATTATGACAGTACCATCTTTAGCAACTAGATGATGGAGTAGTAAAAGAGCCTTGAAATATAGTGATTTCATTACTCAGGCAAACAGCTAGAGCTTGCTCAGTGAAGTTATACCTCCAATGTGTAAGATTGTGTTCTGTCATTCAGAATATCCAGCCCTCTGCTTCAATTCAAATTTGATTATACAGAAATTTGTGCAGTAGTACTATTTATGTAAAAATTAGTAGGTACTTGAAAGATGGATCCTTAAGTTTTGATGTATGCAATTAAGTATCCAGGACATCTCAAATTCTGGGCTTTATCCAGTACTCCTGATGGATAAAGAAAGTAGCAAATATTTTCCCCAAAGTAGAAAATATTTTCCCAATTTTTATGTCTTTGGAAGGAAACATTGACATACCAAAAGACTGCAAGCTAAAGGGCTGATTGGACTTCAGTTAATGATTTGTCAATTGCTAAAGTCCATATAGCTTGGCTATTACCTCACATTTTGTTAAAGCATGTAACATAAAGACCTTGAACTAATCAGTTTCTGCAATTACCAGTTCTGAAAAGAAACATGGGTACAAGGCAATTTGTGCCTTGGTTAGCTCCACTGTTAAATGAAGTTATTCTCTGTTTCAATCTGGTTTTAAGCATTATAGTGAAATAATTTAGAAAATGAAGCTGCAAATAAGGCGTTAATTTGCACACCTAGATGAAGGGGCATATGAAACATCAAACGTTTGGGTGAGAACAAAATGTAGGCTACAAAAAAATATGAATCTCTTATAGTTTCACCAGATATCATATTCAAAGAATTATAGAATCATAGAATCATTAAGGTTGGAAGGGACCTTAAAGATCATCAAATTCCAACCTCCCTGCCATGAGCAGGGAACCCTACCATTAGATCAGGTTGCACAAAGCCTCATCCACCCTGAACTTAAAAACCTCCAGGGATGAGGCATCAACCTTCCTGGGCAACCCATTGCAGTTCCTCACCACCCTTATAGTGAAGAACTTCTTCCTAATATCTAACCTAAATTTCTCCTCTTTCAGCTTAAAACCACTGCTCCGTGTTCTATCACTATCTTCTCTGATGAAAAGTCCCTCCCCAGCTTTCCTGTAGCCCCTTCAGGCACTGGAAGATCGCTATGAGGTCTCCTCAGAGCCTTCTCTTCTCTAGGCTGAACAGCTCCAACTCTCTCAGCTGTCTTCATGGAAGAGGTGCCCCTGGCCTGTGATCATCTTGGTGCCCTTCTCTAGACCCTCTTGAACAGGTCTATATCTTTCTTGTGCTGAGGACACCAGAACTGTACACAGTATTCCTGGTGGGGTCTCACCAGAGCAGTGTAGAGGTGCAGAATCACCTCCCTGGCCCTGCTGGCCACACTTCTTTTGAGGCAGCCCAGGATGCAGGTGGCTCTGTGGGCTGTGAGCACACACATATTGCTGTATAATTGTGAGAATTACATGGTCCAGATCCCATTTCCAACAGAGAAATGTGTGAAATTTGGTCCTACTCTTAGTCTTGCTATAAAACATATATAAAAGGCAATTTATGAAAGGCATTTGGCATAAAATTTTCCTCTTAAAACCTCAGTTCAAGGTCTCTCCTCCATGCCTCTCTTCCTTAAATCTGGAAGACAGAGCTTTCTGATAACCTTGCTAGTGACAAGCTTCTCATGAACTTCTGCTCAGGTTTAAATTTCTTACTGACTGCCTGTGCCAGCTGTTCAAAAAAACTTTAACAGTGATTCAAATTCCTACCTGTCCCAACTTTATTGTTGGCTCATATAGTCAAAACCATGTTTTGTCAATATTGTCTTTGCATTTGATCATCATCAGTAATTCCAAAATGGCATTTCTTACTCTGTGTCAAACTTTGAAATTGTTAAAATATCCTGAATAGTCATAAGCACAGTTGTCTCATTCACAATAAAGAACTGTGATGCCTTGAGCTATTTTTACCAGTCAGAGTATTGTCAAGGTGACTTTTCATGCAGTTTCAATTGCATAGCCTTGCCTTTATTTAACTATTAGAATGATGGAAAGCTTGCACTTCACTATTTGAGTGGCAACATTTCTAGACACAGTGACCTGAAAGAATGGAACATGCAAGAGGCTATAATTGATGTGCCACATTAAGGAGTTAAGGATAAGAAGCCAAAGAAAGACTAAACCTGGTGGAGCAAATAATCTACAGTATAGTCTTGAAAACTAACACCCCATTTGCAACGCTTTCTAGAATCCTAATTTCTCCTGCTCGTGACAAGTCGTTAACGATAGCTCATTTTTCCCACACTGTGTCTTGACCATCCATCATTATTGAAATGTACAGGAAAATGCAGCCTCTGGAATGCTATTAAATTTCCTCTCAAATTTAATAGTGAGGTTAATGTATTTAATTTTTACTTTCTGCTTTAAAAAAAATGATTATATTTATTTTAATTTTTTAACATATGTATTTATACAAACAGAAAGAGAAGATACTGAATGTCTGAAAGCTCTTTTATTTTTGTGTAGAAACGATAATTGATATAAAAGTTTTAAGCTATACAAAAGCCTACCTAGGACATACCCACAGTGTAAAAAGGAAAGGTATGCTAAAGCAAATAGGACCTAAATTAAATAGTTTTACACCACCCTATAATTCTGTGTATGCGTATTTGTGAATGTCTTCCTTATAGGGCAAGGGATTTTGTGATGTAAAGGCAACATGAAGGAATCATAAAAGGAAGTGATGAACATGGCTTTTGGGGGGAAGAAAAAGGAAAATAGTTACTTTTCATAATTAAAATGCAAATTAAGAAAGTAATTTCTCTTCTTTAAAAGTGAATTGAAAATGAAACCAAAAGTTGTTACTGTACTTTCTCAACAATCATTGAGACATAATAACAATTTGTCTCTAGGAAATAATTTTGCTATATTTTTACATCTTTTCATTACAGTGTTAAAATACAATTGTTTCATGACTGTATTATTCAATGTATTCTGTCTGCATGAAGCTTGACTTGTATTAACAGAAAGCAAAATCATTAGGAAGATGTGGCTGTTGAAAACCCTTTTGTCTTCTCACTGCTATTGGAGAAGTATGAACGTTACAGACTGTGGAAACTGTGTAAAAAGCAGAACAGAAAAAGGTTTCTTTTTCCATCAGCGGTTAGGTGATTTATATACATGACTCTCATTAACATTAATGGGAGTTATCTGCCTCATTTTTTATGAGCCTGATGTGAAGTTAATGGCAGTCTTCCCATTGTCTCTAGTGGGCTGTGGATCAACCACTAAGTGCACAAATGAGTTTGGTTGAAATATTGGTGCTTGTTGGCTCAGAATTTCAACATGCTTCATTCACAGTTACAACAAAAAATGCTGTGTGAATGCCTAAGAGTGTGGGCTGAGGAGTTTAATATTGCAGAGTCTGCTGATCTGTGTGCACTTTGGGACATCCACACAGCAGACTGCAGAGATGCCTGAGCCAGCTCGGGATGAGCCAGTGTGAGCAGCAGCAGTCATCTGCCCAGCAGCAGGAGCTGATTTACTTCTCGGAGATCTGAGCAAGGGTAGGTGTAACCGGGTCTGTGGGCTGGGGATTTGCAGTGCCATGTACTCTCATCAATAATATGGTAAAATGCAACCCTGTTTTTTTTTAAATATACCCCAGGATCTTTCTCTGTGCTGTGCTCTCCTTTGTTTTTGTTTCGCTTTGCATTATTTTGTTTTTAATAGAGGAATCATATTTTCATTGTAATAAACCTTTCATTGACTATGTGTGCTTTGCAGCTGTAACAAAATTAGACTGCATTGCTTTTTCTTCTGGAAGGAAGGGAAGGAGCCCTGATATCACCAGGAGAACTGGAAGGACTTCTAGTGACATCCATGTTCCTTAGTATGAGCCAGGCACTACGGGGACCGATGACCAGCTTAGCCACCACTGAAGAACATTTCTGGCCACATACAGACTAGCTGGTACAACACAGCTTGCCTGCATTTTAGGAACTACATTTATGGTGACTCATACTCATTCTAAAGAATTCCCAGCAGTGCCACGTTTCTTCTTATCACAGTGTCCCGCTGGTGCATGCATGAAAAACTGGCCTCCAGAAAAAGTGTTTCAAAGCTGAGTTCCTATGATATTAGGGTAAGCTAGATCCTGAGAACTTTAAGACACAGTGTTTCTCCTCCCAGTCTGCCAGACATGGCCACTGCTGATCCCAGTTCCAGGCCCAGGCTGTAGCAAGGCTGGGCATGTACTTTGAAGATGTAAATATACACAGAACAAAGCACAGATCAACACAGACAAGGGACTGCTGCCTTTATCAGCACCTACTTAAGCACAAAGTATGTACATAGCCAGATTCAACACAGACTGCCCTATATAGGCCTTCCTCCTCTCTGGCTAATCAGGATTTTAATTTTGGTAGTGAGGCCCTCAATCTCCCGATTCCCAGAGGATTCCACATCTGCAGACCCTTTGAGCCTTCACAAGCTACCGAGCAGACACACCAATATCCCATCTGGCTGCGGTGGAGTGAGAGTCCTTCACAGTGACACTGCAAAATCAGGCCTCTCAGCTTAAAACATCTGGCCCCAAAAATTGGCCTAATTCAAATGGCCCAAATGCACCTATACAGCTTGCTGCAGATGAAAGGCACAACAAAATGCAGTTAATTTCCACCTCAGGCTGACATTCTGCTATGGTGTGTCTACCTGTACAACATCACGAAATGTCAGCTGTTGCAGACTGGATTTTTCCCTACTCTGGGTTCCTCACGAAGTTTCAAAATATGAGCAGAAACAATCAGGGAAGGTGCCATACAGTACTGGTAATCCATCAGGTAGGAACAAGCAGATACCCAAGCAAGGATTTGCTATATACATCCACATATTTCATGAAACACACAGCTCAAGTAATTGTGAGCGGAACAGGACAAATACTCCCCATTTGATGAGTTCTGGTATGGCTCCACATTGTACATAAGAGAAAAGAGAAAAGGCAGGTACAGGGAAGAAAACAGAGATTGCTGCCATTCAGTTTGCCTCTAGGAAGTTCTAAAATTTTATTTACAAGCTGTGCTTTAGTTTTATTTAACACTTTTTTTGTTTTTCTTTTTTTTTTTTTGTGTTGTGAAGGTTTTGTTTGTTTGTTTTGTTTTGTTTTAGACTAAGCATTGTTTGATAATTTTAAGAAGCACTTTTATGCCTTGTTAGCGATCAGTAGGTTGGACTGTACTGCTCTGTAATTTTTTATTGCATATAAGTAATTTTAATAAAGTTCTGCATTTGTATTAAGCATTTGTTTTCTTCTTAGTTGTATGAAATGGGAAACCACAGCAATGCCGAAAGATTCTATTAAAGTATCAAAAATCAGCAAGCAATCTACACAAACCAATTAAAGAGCACTCTGTGTCCCTGAAATAGAAGGCATAGGGGTTTGCACTTAAATTGATACTTTTCTTTGACAAGGAAACCAACCCTTCTACAGTCAAACCTATAAAATTTATTGGATGCAAAATACTGAGTGCAGATTAGCAATCTGCCCGCCATAGAAATGAAAATCAATTAAACACATACTTCTTAAAAAACCTTTTATCAATAGAGCAGGTTTTAAGGTACTTCGCATTTCAGTCAATGAGTTAATGTGGATGCTAGACTTTTCTTGCCTGCATTGACCCAGGGACTGTGCTGTTTCTAGGGTGCTTTCTAGGTGTTCTGATAGTCCTGTGAGTACACGGCAGTACGTGAAGCCCATGCCACAAGAAAAATTGCTATCCTTGGTAATGGAGATGCTACTTTCATGCCTGAGAGCTGGTGCAGCCCCTCTAAAAGGTGGTTCTATATGATTAGCATTGGAGTGGGCTTACAGAAAGCTCTTCCAATGGATCCTGCTTCTGACTTCACAGCAGAGGCACAGAACTGGTGAGTGCTTAGCCAAGAAAAATCTCTGTCGCTCTAAGACGAGTCCTTCCCCATTGTGCATCATGTAGCTATTCTTTGTAGAGTTGCATGCATTACTAGTAAATCTGGGACAGTCTTCAAAACATTCTTGTGCTAGAGGTGAGAAACAGTAAGAATATTTGAATATGGGTACTCAGGGCTATGTGTTTTCAGACAAATTTATGAGGATGGGGTAGAAGTATTTTGCTCACTGTATGCTGGATGTAGTTCCAGTAAGCCTTTCCTGGGCTGGAGAAAAGCCTACTATAAAGCTAATAACCATTACAAATTAGACTAATTCCTTGCAGTCTGGCTCTGAATGAGAAAGAAATTTCCCTTTCATAGGGATCTTTTTTATCCAGTGGATCTTGCAAATCTGCTCACTCTTTCACTCCTTTCTATTGGATGGGTGTTCCTATGTTAAAGTCATCTTCCTTAACATCTTCTGCTGGTATCCTCATAACAAAAGGTAAAAGTAGAATGATCTTGAAGTCCAGTCTCCAGTTTCAAGACGACCCCTTATTGTGGGACAGAAGCATGCAGTGTGATCCATGGACACTTTTTTTCTAGCACTAAATGTTATTTAGCTCTCTGGTGGATTTAGTGGCACAGTTTTTTAGATTCAAGGGCTGCTAATAACCTGTATAACCAAAAGAATTAAGGCAAATTTTCCTCAAAATGCTTAGCAAACAAACATGGATTTTTTTGTTTGTTTTCATGACGGCTACATTTTACCCTTCATGAAAGTATAAGAAATGAGGCTCAAAGAAGGTTGATTTTCCCCAGCAATATTTAATCTCCTCAGTCCACAAGATGAAGTGAACAGATGTAATCTAATATATTTTAATGGAAAATACTAGCTGAAATTATTAACAATTATCACATCTGAGCAAAAGACAAAATATGTGCCAGTATTTGATCCACTTGTATTAAATATAAATTATAGATTAGCTAAAGATTAGCCTCCAGAAAGGTGTGAAGTTGTTTAATTTGACATGATTTGAAACACAAGCAACACATTCTGATTGGAAGCTAATATCTGAAGTCCAGAAACTAACGCAGAAAAGAGGTTCACGATCAACATCCAGTTGTATTTAACGTTCTGTATGTGCATATGCTAATATTTTTAACCCCCTATTCTGTATTTATCTTTGCAAAGCTCTTCTGTATGTAGCAATATGCAATACACTTTCTTGGAAGGAGGAAAATAAGAATCACACATTGACAGACAAACATAATGACATTCCACACCATTATAACAAAATTCTGTGCCATTATAACCATTTTATTGAGATGGCAACTGATAAATAGTCCATATACAACGTCTATGTGACTTTCCAAGTAGTTTATTTATCCTTTCTTGGTTCATACATGTCCACAAATAAAAATATTTTGTCAACCATTTCATACCTGTTATTTGCCATGGAAGTAATTTAAATGGAATGAACAACCTTGTTCTCAGGAATACTTTAGGAAGTGTAAATCTCCCATGCCACAAAACCCTCCTTAACTATATTTTATTTTTAACATATTTAGTCTTCAATAGTTTCATGTCCTCACAGAGAAAGCATGACTTTTGAGCATTCCACTAGCTGCTTCATGTTCAGCATAGTGAGAATTTTCTCTAGTGTTATGAATGACTGCTTTTAAAGAGCATCAATTTCTTGCCTGAATGAAAATCAGAATCTTGTGCATAATAAGTTTTCTTGTTGTTGTCAATACTCATAATGCTATATTTATGGAAGGGACATTGTTTTGTCATTAATTGTTCTGATTGCTTCAAATCCTTGCATTATCGTGTATCTTTTATATTCTTTTCCACATCTGCAGAAAAATTTAAAGTAGGACTGAAGGAACTTAAAATAAAAATGTGAACAACCATTCACAAGCAGTGTGATCTAACCAAATGAAACAGGTACAGCAGGAGCTTTATTCGGGTGCAGTGAAGAGATGTTTACAGCTTTTCATTTTTGCTTCCTATTGCTGGTTAAACAGTTCCCAGGCACAATCCCAAATTTGTATATACCAGTTGACTTTATGCACTGTTTGAGCACTGTTACTGTGAACTTCCCCTACCTATACATTACATTAAAGAGGATACCACGGGAGGTGGCAATTCTTCCTTCGCCACCTTTCTGCCAATGGAAATCTTCTTGGCATAGGCATAATTCTTGCCAGTTATCAGTGATAACTTCCATGCTGCTTGAACAGTGAAAAGTAGGTTTACTTGACATAGACAATTGTCAGGAGAGGAGCTATTGGTACAGGTCCAAGATCTGTTACCTCATCCCTGCAGGCTACAGAGGCTGACAGCTCCTTTGAGTGGATGGCTCCTCCCTGAACCTCACTCTTTTCTTGTGTCCTAGTTTGATGACATTTATACTGACAGATGTCACAAAAATGGCATTGGAAGATGATTTGGGTTCAAGCTCAATGGACTCCTTGATTTGAACTCAAAAGTTATTGAGGAGAAACACTGCAAACTTTGATGTCATGCGTCTATCCACAGTTGTAACTGACAGCCTATGGAAGTGATATCCATAGATACGACTTGTTTACAAATTTTTCAGAACCTGCCCACTGCCTTGGCTGCTTTCAGATATAAAAATGAACTTTCTGATGCACAAAGTTTCTTAGGATCACAGAATCACAGGACAATTCAGGCTGGAAGAAACCTCAGGAGGTCTCTAGTGTAACCTCGAACACAAATAAGACTCCTCTGTGAGATCAGAACAGGTTACTCAGGATTTCATCCACACTAGTCTTAAGAATCTCAAAGGATGGAGTCTGCACAACATTTTAAATAAACCTTCCACTGGTATTTTCTTAAGAAGTCTAATTTAAAAAATGGGTCATTATTGTATCTTTATGAATGGAAGAGTAGTATAGAGAAAGTGTCTGACAAAATGGACCTGACATCTTTTCCCTATTCTATTGCTCAAAATGTCCATTTCTATTACTATTTCCTTTTGTTTGCTTTCTTCCTGAGCAAGCTTCTCTTTCATTACATACAAAATGCTGCAAAGGGCCATGGCACAAGGCATGTATACACTGGAAAACATCTGGCAGTCTTTCTTTGTTGTGAATGGTAGGGCATCTCCCATGTTGTATGTGTATCACAGTCCCACAATTTCTTTTCAAGTCAGAGTTGAGAATCTTTTTTCTTATGTTGTTTTGCCAATTCCAAAAAAATATTTGGGAAGTAACTGGAACGAGTAACATTCTCAAACAATAGTTTGAGCACTGTGTGTTTTGGCAACCTTCTATTAAAAAAAAATAACATGTCCATGGTATTGCACATTGTTGCATTTGCAGTTTTGACAGCTTTGCAATACAGCAATAGAGAACAAGCACATACTCAATCCATAACTGCTCTCAGTGGGTTATGTTTTCTCTTTTTCCAAAACCAAACCAAGTCCATAAATCCTCATCTGTTTTCTTCTGCTTTTATTCAAGAAACTTCTCTCATCAGTTCAGAATTTACCTAAATTTTCTGCAGATTTCCCTTCTTTCTTTTATAATCTCCTGACTAATTACCTACCTACCTCCTTCCCACTTCTTCAGTCTTCATATACCCAAGGTCCTTTTTTGCAGTGTAGCTGCTTGGTCACTTTTTTCCCCTATTATATATGTGTACTTGACTTTCCTGTAGTACTTCACAGGTGTTGTTATTGAATTTCACATATTGATCTCAGTCTATTTCACCAATTTATCAAGATTATTTTGAATGCTAAATCTGCTCTCTAAAGAGCTTGCATCCCCTTGCAGCTCAATTATTTGCAAAAGTTATAAGAAGATTTTCCAGTATTAATAGTGTTAATGAAAACAGTGATTAGAATGATACATAGTGCTACTTTATGTCACCTTCACCTCACATCATCTTCAATGTGATGCAATCTAGTGATAATTGTCTTAAAAATGGGTCTTTTACCTGCTAAGCATCAGTGTTCAGGTAGAACCAACATGCTGATAATTCCCATTAACTCTTTCAATGCCTGTGGTGATGTCTCCTCCTGCTTTTTTTTCCTGAGAGTACCCATGCCAAAAACACTCCCAAATTTTATGCATATCTTGTCTTGTGCTTTTCCTCTGTTTACTGGAGGAGATGCAGCCAAAAAAGGCAAACTGGTTAGTAATGGAAAAGGTTTTGTCTCAATAAATTATTCGGGATTCTTAATGTTACTCCATTGTCTTTAGGAGCTTATAAATTGATTATTTAATCATTTGCTTCAGTATCATTCTACATAACAAAGGTGTGTTTACTGGTCTTTTATTCCCCAGGTGTTTATTTTTCCTTTTCTTGAAGGCAAAATCAATACTTATCCTTTTTCATACCTTTCAGATTCCATCTATTCTCCATGAAGTCTCGAAGATAATCACTAACAGTTCAAAGATTGCTTTGCTCTACAATAAATTTACTGGAGCCTTGTGGCTTGAATATAGATAACTTTCCTGAATACCAAAGTATTCTCTGATGTGTTCTTATTCTGGTCTGGCCTATGTTCACATCCCTTTGCTGTTACAGCAATCTTGTGAAGCATCTGATCACTACTAAACTTTTTGTGAAAAAGGAAGTGAAAAACACTGGGACATTTCTGCCATTACTATGTCTTCTATTAATAGCTCACTTTCTCCATACAGCTCAAGACATTTCACTTTGCTTTGTCATGTCCTCTGATGTTTTATATATATTGTTTTGTTTGTGCTTCTGTACTACTTTCTTAATCACCCCTAGCAAATTTTTGGACAATCCTTTTTTGATTCCGAAATACTCATAGAGCTCACTGTGGGCTCAAATTAGTCTTCCTGCATTTCCTTTTCTGAACTGTTTGGCTTCAAAATTGTTTGGTTTTGCATAGATTGTAGTCCCAAAAATAATATTCCCCATTATTCCCTTACCCAGGACTTTAACAAACACTGAGTTTATTTAAGTCTGCTTTCGTTTTAGGCTCATTGTCAAGAATTTCCTATTCTTACTCTTGCTTACTGAGAAATCATGAATTCTAAAAAATGAAAGTCACTGTTGCAGGAACTATGGGTTCTGAAAAAGCTGGGATGTTGGGTTTTTTCCAGTGTTCCTGCTGCAGCACCATACTACTGAAAAGGATTAATCTGTCATGGTATTTTTTCATACCAAACAAGAGAAAGAGGATATTCTACAATGTGGTAGTCATCTGAAAAGTGCTAACTTTGCATTATGGAGAATGGTCCAGAAAGGGACTGATAATAAAAATTACAGTCTCTTTACATGGTAGGTTTTTTTGGTGTATGTATTAGGATGAATGTCATTTCACCTCTTAGCGAAATGCAACCATTCCAGAGCAGGCAGAATGCAAAAATACCATATATTTTAAGGTTGAAAGCAGTAGAGCCATTACTTGGAAGCACAAAATTCCTTTTGTAGAAATTGCTATTTGCAACTCGTAGATTATTATCTTTGCATCTGAGAAGGAGTTCAGCTCCTCCTTCTGAAAATGGATATTATTTATTGATAATTCATATTGGAAAATGAGTTTTGCTTTCAAATGTACCACAATTATTCTATGTTGAAAGTGGTGTCATTTCCTCTAAATGTAGAGTAAGAATTCATAACTGAGTCTGTAAATGGGGGGATTATTGCTGCTGGCAGGGAAAGCATGAGCTCCTGGAGAATTTACAGTGCTTCACTCTGGGAATGGAATTGAAGGGTTAAGAGAGGACTGTGCAGGTTATGGCAGTCCATGTGCCTTAGGATCTGACCAGGTTCTCTGTATTCCTATGCTCAAAATGCAGTTATGAGTAAAAGGCATTAATATCGTATCCATGTTATGCATATATATGCAGCCTTGAATGCAGTGAACACAGAATAGTAGAACTCAGGATCCTTAAGGCAGCAAGGAGGGTGTGAGGCAAGCTCACTACCCTAGACTTCAGGAGATCAGCCTTTTATCTCTTCAAGGATCTGCTTAGTAGGGTACCATGGGATAAAGCCCTGGAGGGGAGAGAAACCCAAGAAAACTGGTCAGGACCATGTCCTCCAAGCACTGGAACAATGCAACCCAACAAAGAGGAAGGCAGGCATGAATGCTGGCAGGTATAAGGAGCTTCTGGACATACTTAAAGTTAAAAAGAAAGTCTACAGCAAGGACAGGTACCCTGGGAGGAGTACAAAGAAATTGAGCAGCCAGGAATCAGGTTAGGAAAGCTAAAGCCCATATAGAATTAAACCTGGCCAAGGACATCAAGGGTAACAAGAAAATGCTTCTTCAGGTATGTCAGTGATGAAAGGAAGATTAGGGAAATGTAGGCTCTCTCCAGGAGGAGATGATGATACAGAGCTAGGGATCTATTGGTAGCATAGTTAATGTTTTAAAGGTCTAATAGTCCAAACTAACACAAAGAATCTTCATCAATAGTATACTAAGCATTTTTATACTAAATCTTCTTAGTATCTCCACCTTGTTCAGCATTTTTTGCTCACCCTTTCAATGTCCCTCTGAGTCCAAAGCTGACCCTTCAATACTTCTGAAGAAGAATGGAGAAGGGAGGTCTAAACAAGTAATCAGCCTCCTGAAGTCTTGGTCAGATAGAGAGTAATGTTCATGATATGGTTTTCTTCCTTGGTCGTGCATTTGCTTGGATTTATTTTTCTATGTTTTCTTTACAGACATTTTTTATATGTTGTTTATTTTAATTGTTTCCAGATTATTCAGTTTTTCTCTTTGCTTTTTTCTTTACATATGTTGTCACAATACTTATGAGGCCGTACTTGTACAGTGACTGCTTCTTGACCATTGTCATTGGTATTTGCAGTCTTGGACCTCAGATCATCCTTCCAGTTTTTGCTCTACAGTTGTAATTTTTTCAATCCACATAGAACAGCTACATGTTATTAAAACAAAGCTAAAGCAAATTCTGACATTAGTTACCTCACTCCTAGACAATTGTTATCCATGGCTAAGCCATGCTAAGAACAGCCCTGGCAGGATCTCAGACCCAGCACTGAAAGGGCAATAAAAGGTTGGTGGTCCTATGTCAATCATAGCCAAATTTTGTTTACTGGACTCCTCTCTATCTTAACGAAGGCAATGTGATGTGACTATACTCCTAGCTTGACCCAGTTAAGTGTTGTTAAATGAATCTGTGTCACCATTTCTGTTCTTTTATGTCTTAAATGTGATTCACCATTTATGTTTGGTCTAATAGCCTTTCTATTCCCCAATTTCCTCAGTTTAAAATGCAAATAAAGTTATTTCCTGGACTGTCGTTTGTGAAGTAATTTAATAGCCCTGGAGGATATGTGTCTTATTAACTACTAATATAACCAAATTGCTAGTACAGGGCAAGTTCTAAAATAAGTTTGTTACCTCTGTTTTAGACAACTTAATTATTTGGTGTGGTATTTAGAGGCATTAATATAACCTTTCCCTTTCCAGCAGTTATTTGTGTTTAAGGTACCAAGAGAACTAATGAAGCTCTGGGAGATGTAGCATACATTACAGCTGACTGATTTTATTTGGGAGTTCTGAAACAGGTAATAATAACAGAGCAAGTCTGTTGAATCACTTTGTCATACTGTATTAATTTATCTTGGGTAATGGAACTGCAAATTGTGGTATATGCTATAATTTTTTTTGGCAGCTATAAAATGCATTTTCTCTAAATATTCAGCAAAGAAAAGATGAGAAACTTTAAATCTTCATCTACTGTAGAATTAGTTATTACTTCTCATCTTGCCTTTGGCCATGAAAATCAGCTAAGAGTCAGATGGGCACTATTATATTGCTACAGCATATATTTTGGCTGAAATGTTTCTTGTACCTTTCCATGGTGCTGTGTGAACTGTTATGCAGACAAGCTACTGGTAAACACAAGGTTAATGAGCTGTGATGGGATCAAGCAATTCTACCCTAATATACCAGTAAGAAAATCAGAATTAAGGGAAGGAAAAGAACAAGAGAAACCATGAGCAAGCAGAACAGAGGACAGTACAGGCTCATTGAGAGTCCTCTGTGCCTAGGGAGGACCGTGTAAAACAACTCTGTCTGTGGTGACTGTTTTCTTGTGTGTTTTGTACACGGAGAAGGGGCCCTGTGACCTGATCCATGTTCTGGGTGGAGAGGTCCATCTGGGAATATCTAATTGAGAGTGTTTCACTCTGTATTAATTTCTGCATCTGTTTTCCTTCTGATCACTGATAAACCCAGAAGGAAGGATTTCCATGTAAATAGCTGGAGGGCTAATTTTAACAGTGTAAGTGCAGAGGACATTCCAGATGCTGCAAGCTCAATTCAGGTTGTAGATAAAGCCTTTTTATTGCTTAAAAGCTTCAGCAGAGGAAACCCATTAGAGCTGTGAAACAATTTACAGCCAGTATGCTATTGGACTGGGAGAAAAAATGACTGATTTTATTCATTAAGGCAACCATAAGAAATGTTGTCATGTTCTCTGCTGAAAAAGACAACTCCCTGACCTCTAATGCTTCCAAATTAGAGTCTGACTTATAAGATATATCGTTGTACGTACTTATATTATTTAGTATATGCATGTTTACAAAATACAAGTTTGCTGTTATATCTATAGTAATTGTTGGTCTAAATTGTTGTATGAAGTGATTCTGTTCAATATGGCACCTCCACAAGTACAGCAACCTTTCTGATAACAAACATCAACATTTTTAATGAAAGTAGCAATGAGAAAACAACATAAGAGGATATACATCTAACATCTCCCTTATGAGGACTAACATCTCCCTTATGAGGAAAGGCTGAGGGAGCTGGGTCTCTTTAGCTTGGAGAAAAGGAGATTGAGGGGTGACCTCATCAATGTTTACAAATACGTAAAGGATGAGTGTCAGGGAGATGGAGTTAAGCTTTTTTCAGTGATGACCAGTGATAGGACAAGGAGTAATGTATGCAAATTGGAGCATAGGAGGTTCAAGGTGAATATCAGAAATTTATTTTTTTTTACTGTGAGAGTGACAGAGCACTGGAACAGGCTGCCCAGAGAAGTTGTGGAGTCTCCTTCACTGGAGACATTCGAAACCTGCCTGGATGCGTTCCTGTGTGATGTGCTGTAGGTGACCCTGCCGTGGCAGGGGGGTTGGACTAGATGATCTTTTGAGGTCCCTTCCAACCCCTAGGATTCTATGATTCTATGATGATTGTATGATTTAAGAAAATGCATGAAATCATACATGGAAAACCACCACCTCTCTAGCTATAAACACTGGCTGAAACACTGTGCCCTCCTTCCATCTCTTCCCAGCCTTCCCTGATTATGAAGGCAGTACTACTGATTCATTAGAAGAGAAGGGCTTAACCTCTAGTTTCAGACTGGTAGTTTGTTCAAAGGAAGCGCTCAGCTAGTGTTCCTTACACTGATGTTTAATGAGCTGAAATGTCTATAATCTGAGGACAGAAAGGTACCAAAGGTACCTGTAATGTTACATGAGTTATTAGCCACTTTTAACTACTGGATTTGGTACACTGGAGTAGAATCAATGAGGGTAACATACACTTAGCAATATGGCATCTATATGAGAAACAATCCTTAAATATAATTGGTAATAAAAGAGCTAAGAATGTCTTTTAATATGTTAACACAGTCTTAACACCAATTTGGTGAATGATGTAATAATTAAGAAGTCAGAGGTTAGAATATTATTAGCAGCCATATGTGTGGATATGGCAACCCCCTCAAAAGTTTTACTGCTTGCAGAAGACCTATAAATGCTGACTCAGGGTGAGATGGAAATACCATGTCATGTCATAGGCATTTTTAAAGGATGTTTTCTATTTAGTTATTTACTTTGTGCAGCAATAGAACTAGAAATTTTAGCACATGCTGCAGTTTTTGGCAGCAACAAAATGCATTTCTAAAATATTCACTGAAAGAGAATGAGAAACCCTGATTCCTCATTTACTGAGGAGTTTGTTATCACTTCTCATCTTCCCTTTGGCCATGAAAATAATCCAAGAATAAGATGGCTATTTTTCTGTTTACTGCTTCATATATTTCTACCATAATTCTTATACAAATAAAATGTATCCTGTGATGGGTTATACAAAGCTCATATCAATCAACACAGTTAATAAGAAGCAGTAATTCACTGTATCAGTGAGTGGCATCAGACTGAGAGGGGGACTCTAAAATAGGAAAACATTGCACAGCTGGAAAGAAATTAGATAACAGTCTCTAAATCTTGGGAAGAGCATCTGGTTAATAGGAGTGTCTCTTGGAGGCTGGTTTCTCATGTGTTTTTACTTTCTGGGTGGTGGATCAACTCTTTGGGGCTACTAGCCCAACTGGAGACAGTGCCAAGTTTGTTTTCAGTTCTAACAATTTGCTGTGTGATTTAAAATTTTCTGCTGCCATCTCTCCAAGGAAGTTGATATAAGCAGAGAAATTGTTATGGGAGAAGTTAAACTGATGTAACTCTTGTAGGTCAACTTGCATATGGAACTGTGATGTCTTAGCAAGCCATGTGGTATCTGTATGTGCAAGGGTAATTAAAAAGCATCTAGCAAACCTCTGTTACACCATCTACATCCATGCAGGTGGTACATTCACTCCTCAAAAGCAGCCAGTTACACCCCAGACTACCTCTGAAACCAGGATTACTGACAATTCTTCATTAAAACCAGAATGCAGAAGAAGGTTTACTGCTGCCTGTTGAACTCACCATACAGATTTTAACTGAGGAAATAATAAACTTCTCTGCATTCATGATTTCTCTTGACCTTCCTAATTTCTGTCTGGACAGCATTTAGGACAGAACTAAATGAAGCTTCCTAGACATCAGGCTGAATTTTCTCTTGTGCCACCAGGGGAATCCTTCTGGTTTAGCAGGTCAAAAATTAATGCCCTAGATTGGAAAAACTTGTCACAGAATCAAGAAACCAAGTTCCTTGCCAATGTTGTTAGCTAGTAAAGATGGCTAATAAAAGCAAGTACAGCAGCATTAATAGCTTCCCCAAACTACAGTTTGAGTGCACTCTTCTGAGACAATCTTGGTTCTTGTCAGGCTGGAACAGAAGGCTTAATAAGGGGGAACATACTGCAAAAATAATCCACTTGACTTTCAGTAAGCCACTAAAGCAGTCAGCCATAAATGAACGTTTTTGGAAATGGTGTAATATTTATAGTAACACACCATACATTTAAGTAGCAGAGGAATATTAAAACACACTCAGTCATAAGAGTGTTGATGCAGAAATTAAATTAGGCTTAACTAAATTATCTCCTCCTATGATTTTTACATGACTCCCCATGATTGCTTCTTTTGTACAAGGAATTTTTCTCAGTCTCAGGGTTGTATGAACACACCTACCTAAACAAAACTTCCCAAAGACCATTAAGGAGTGATACAACATAATCTCACAATTACGTTGAATGCATTTCCTAGTTCTGTGAACACAGAAATATCCTGAATATGTAATACCTAAAAGCTTATCATCCATGTAATCTGGTTTGTGAAGATTTGCAGGTTTAGGAGTTCTTTTTGAGTGCCAGGTCGATATCACCTTTAGGAAAAATAAGAAAAGGAATTTCAGAATCTCTTGATGAAGGCAAATTAATTCAAAAGTTTCTTCTGTTGCAGCCTACAGTTTTCTGCTGTTGCACTCTACTTTGTGATAGGGTTTTTTGTTCTTTTGTTTCTACCCTAAATGTAGTCATGGTCACTTTGTACTCATTTGTTATCCTTCTGTTCTGCTAAAGCATGTCATCATAGCCTTTGTTAGACTGAGCTAAACAGAGTTGAGCTAAATCTCCTTTTCCCTTGTCATCCTAGTGACCATGTTCTGCAATGGTTCAAACTAGTTTGAATGTGTCTTTCTTAAGCATGGCTGATTACAATTATACTGAGAATCCAGATTTCTCATTTTAATTTAGTTTCCCTAATTAAAATTTAACTGGCTCAATAGATCTAATCTTCTACACAGTAATAATGTGGAGTCCTTCAACATTTGGAAAACCCAACCTGAGAAAAAGATCTGAAAGACAACTCCAGCAATTGTCTCTCCCTGATCTCTCTAAATGGTGTCACTTTGAGTACTCAGTTCCCAAAACCCTGAATTGTTGTATTTATTAAAATATTTATATAATCAATCCATGACTAACTTATTAATAAAGTGTTTAGTTTTAAATATATTGTCTTCTGGATAAATAATGGAATTATCAGTTTGTTAATAACACCATATCTTAGATCCTGGATTCTGCAAATTAAAAAAAAATCTTTTATAATGATCTTAACTAGCTGATTTACTGTCTTAAAATCAAACCAGTGCATTCTCACATAACACACTGACACCGTGGAATCAAAGCCTTTGACTTTTTCTGACCTGAAACAGGATGGTGTCTCTTGGTCAATTTAACTTTAATGTTATTGCACCATGGGGAGTCAGCTGAATGGTCAGCTGAAGGTTTAACTCTTGTTCTGTAGAGATTGATATATTTAAAATCTTGACTGGGGTGGACAGACTTCATGAAAATGGGGAAAAAGGGAGCTGGACGAGTGTGCTATAGAGAAGAGGAGAATAGAGGTTTTTGGCCTAGCAAGGTGTTTGCTTTCTGACTGTTGATCCAGTACTTGGGAGCTCTTAACATTGGAGGCAGATGTTGCTGAGTGCCACTCCTGCTCACTTAGTACTGTGCCTTTGCATGCCTGAGTGCAATACCTCTTTCCTGAGTGTGCCAGACCCCAGATGGTGCTTGCATCTTAACAGGTAGGACAAGGAATGACTGTGCTTGCACTGGGACAGTCAGCTTGGTGTGTTCCTTGCTGGACAAAGGTGAGAGAAGGTGCAGGCTCGTGTTGTGCTTGCCAGGGGACACAAGAATTAGTTATGTGCAAGGAGTGGATTTTGGAGTATCAGGTCTGAATTAGGGAAAATAAAGAGGCATTCCCAGCAGCAAGGTGTGGTTGTGTCCAGTTTCTAGACATGGGGCAGTCCTGAGCTCCAAGCTGTCCAAGCTCTGAGCAAATAGTTAATAAATTATTATTTAATCGATATTTATTAGGTTTTTTGTTTGTTTGTTTGTTTTGTGTTGGTTGGTTGGTTGGTTGGTTGTTTTTTTCCCTTGGTACTGGTACTCCCAGCTATTAGACCATGTTATATTACATTCATGTTTCCTTAATGTCACCAGCTTTTTTACCAGAATTGATAAGTATTTTTCACTACAGTTCAAGTAAACTAGCTTCTTCTAGTTTCTTCTCAAACCCTCATTTTGGAGAAGTAGTTCTTTTTCCAAGATAAATTTTCTTTATTTTTCCTACTTTCCTGCTGTAATTTAGGAAGAGCTTTACTCTGTTGTAGGAAAAACAGGTCAAAACTGCCCAAACAGACTGTATAGCCCATATTTCCTCTTTTGAGTTTGAAAGAAATTCTGTTTCACTCCCCTTTTCAGTTTTGTAAAACTGAAGAAGCAAAGTGGAGATGGGAAATTTAGGTTATGCAGTTGTCAGGTAAAAGTCACATGCTGCTGCTTCCTCCAAGCAGATGGCACAACAACTCATGTGGGTACAGAGACTTAAAGGAAGCTTTGCAATGTTCTGAAGTCCTGGAAGAATTATGCCTATAACTTGCTCTCCCTGCTTCTTTCACTGAAGATGTAGCCACAATGATATGCAGGTAAGGAACAATTTTGCTTCAGACAAACTTAAATGGCCTGCCTGAAGTCTGACTTGGAGTGTGACTTGATGTGCCTACTTTGACCTGGTCAAAACTGAAAGCAGGCTTACCTAAGGAGATAATGAACAGGGTGATGTGGAACTGAAAAGGACTCTTCTGTCTTCTAGTGGAAATGAAGACACACAGCTGGTCAAAAAGCTAAAATGGTATAAAATCAGCAAAGGGCTTTCCAAGTTGCCACACAACAGTCTTTCAGGAAAGACATCAGACTCAAAATGGATGGGGAAAATCCTCTGTGTTCAATGGATCCACATTTGGTGAAAAATGGTATGTTTAACACAGTGGAAGCCACCTTGCTCTGACCTTACTATTCATACTGTGTTTTTTAAAGTTAATAAGCATGTTTTGTAGTGAGTCACAATCCAAGACAGAAAAAACGAGAGACTGGGAACCTCTGTTTTCCAAAGTGATGGTGTGAAAGACTTGACCATTTATTGGGAAGTGCCAGCCAACCTGGAAGACCTTGATCCAGGGCAGTGGAACAGTCACTGCCATGGGAAGGTGGCTCACAGGGGTAGTGGTGTGCCCCAGGACAGGAGGACTTCTGCTATGGTAACTTCTTAGCCACATGCCTGCCACATGCTCCCTGAGAGGAATAACATATACAGGACTTACAGCTTCAGCATTACAGCCACATAGGAGATCTTTCTGCACAGGGACTAAGATTCTGCAGGATTGTAAGTGTATATCCTTGAAGTCTGTTTGCTGTGACACTTAAAAAATTAAATAGGTTTAGAAACTTCCTTTTCCTGTTCCCCTTCCCTTGTGAAGATCCAAGTACTGTATCCTTTTTCAGGAAGGAGCAGTAAATCTGAACTCCCTCTGCTGCCTGTGTGTAGCAGTCTGTTTGTTTCCAAGGACTGACATATTAATAAACTATTAAAGCAGTTTCCAAAGGACAGTAATGGAATGATTGTTTGGTAAATGCCTATAATTAAAGTATATTCCTCTGTGCATGTCAACATTTTATTTTATCACTTAATTACAAAATCAAGTGGTAGATTTTTGCTACTTTAATCCATAGACACGCTTACCCTTTTTGCTGCATTTACATACAAGAACATTCTTGTTTGAAAGAAGCTTATGCTTTTTCAGTCTGTGTAAGTGAACAGTCTATATTACACATTGCTATCTTCAAAAATTTAGCAAAAAGATATCATGCTGTCACTCTCCTTTACTGTTCTAGTAGTACAAATAGAGTGACTTGACTAAATTGCAAGAAAGAATATAATTCTATAACCTTAATGGTAACAGAATAGAGATAAACTACAGTTCTCTTTAAAGTGGAAAACACTAATTATTAAAGGTAAACATTTTTTTTCTTATGATACATTACTAGAGAGGCTTTTTTCATTCTTGCTCTTTACTAGAAAAAAAGCAAATATTAGAACTTTAGAAGTGTGCACATGTGTAAGTATTGAATTCAGTGGTCTACAAATAAGACTCTCTTCTACAAGGAAACAAAAAATAATGTTTTAAGTCAATCTCAAAACCAGTTTTTCTAGACTGATGATTTTTCAGTTAAATTCATAATGGCTGGGTAATTATACGTTACCTAACACTGATTTATAATCTTCATAAAAGTCTTAATGAAAATATGATAAACTTAATTAGAATGCACCCTATTATTACGCATGTAAGTTTGTTATGCCTTCTAGTAATTTTGCCTTTTGAATAATTTACTGTTTCCACTACACTTTTTATGTTAAAGCAGCACTATAAAAAATATTCTGTGTAAACTGGTCAAACAATTTATGGTTGCAAATCCTGATTTAAAAAAATAGATACTATTTTATACTGTTTCCAAAAAAAATGTGAGTATGTTTATACTGATGGCAGATGATGAGACTGGTAAAGTGCTATCCTTGGCTTCCCAGATTGCATTAAGCTAGAATTGCCTTGGACAGCCTGCTCTGCTGGTCTTCTTTTTCTCTTGCTTCTGCCTAAGAAAGAGCAGGGATGTTTACCTCTCTTCTCCTTACCACCCCCATAAGGATGTTTCTCTGTCCTTTTATCTGTTTTTTGTCATCTAGAATTCTTAACTGCATTGTGGGAAATCCTACTTGTCAGACTGCACAGGCAGTAGCCTATGCTGGGCAATTTTCAGTCAAAAAAGGCTGCTGATGTGTCTTTTAGCAGGGCTTTTCGTGGATTGGTAGTCCTGCTAGGAAAGGTTTCCTAAATGCAGCAGAGCACCACAACTTCTCTACTGGTCTACAAGATATGGATGCTGAGGAGAAAGTTGTCATGACTTCCTACAAAATACAGAATATCAACATGAAATAGGAGAATGTAACTGCATTTATCTCATAATGCCTTTGTTTCCTAATTCTCTCAAGCATGAGCAAAACCACCATTATTTACACATCTTTTTCTTAGTCTTGTTGTTTGCCATCATGCTGTTTAAATAGTTATGTTGATATTCTACCTTTGAAAATATGGAAAACTAACACATTTAGTACTGCAGCATTGTCTCTGCTCTCTCCATCTTTGGATATTTTAGAAATGTTAAAAGCTCATGTGACTGAAATTCCTCAGTATCTTATTCATCAATAACAGACAGATTTTTTTCAAGTCACAAAAAGGGTAGCCAAGACCTCTACCGACAAGTAGTCAAATTAGAACAATAGAATCACAAAATCATTCAAGATCATTGAGTCCAATAGGTGGGTCACCTAGTCATAGAAGGAGATCAAGATGGTCAAGGAGAACCTGCCTTTCAGGAATCAATGCTGGTTGGGCCTGATATCACCATTGTCCTGCACTTGCCATGTGAGCACACCCAAGATGAACTGCTCCATAATTGTCCCCGGTACTAAGGTCAGGCTGACAGGCTTGCCCTTTTTGTAGATGGGTGTCACACTGGCAAGCCTCTAACCATCTGGCACCTCCCCTGTTGACCAGGACTGCAGATAAATGATGGAGAGAGGCTTAGCAAGGTCCTCTGCCAACTCCCTCAGCACCCTTGGGTGTGTCCCATTCAGCCCCATAGACTAATAAGTACTCAGGTGGCATAACAGGCTTCCTCCTGGATCACAGGGAGTTATTGTTGTTCTCCATCCTTATCAGGAGGCTGAATGCCCTGAGGATAACGGGTCTGACAATTAAACACTGAGGCAAAGGCTGCATTCAGTACCTCAGCCTTTTCCTCATCCTTAATAGCAACCTTTCCCCCTGCATCCAATAAAGGGTGGACATTCTCCTTGACTATCCTTTTGTTGTTAATGTCTTTGTAAAAACCTTTTTTGTTATCCCTCACAGCAGTGGTCAGGTTGAGTTCTAGTTGTGCTTTTCCCTTTTCTGATGTTCTCTCTGCATGACCTAGCTAGATCCCTGTACTATTCTTGAGCTGCCTGCCCCTTTTTCCAAAGGTGATAGACTCTCCTTTCTTTCCTGAGACCCAGAAAAAGCTCCCTGTTCAGCCAGGCCAGTCATCTTCCCTGACAGCTTGTTTTACAACATATGGGGACAGCTGGCCCCTACACCTCTAAGACTTTCTTCTTGAAGAACATCCATCCTTTCTGGGTTTCTTTGCCCTTCAGGACTGTGTCCCAAGGGACACTCCCAGCAGGAGTCCTGAACAGTCTGAAATCTGGCCTCTGGAAATCCATGGAAGCATTTTTACTGATCCCTCTCCCTACTTCATCAAGAATTTAGAATTCTGTCATTTTATGGTCACGAAGCCCAAGATGGCCTCTAACCACCATATCATGCACCAGTCATTTCCTGTTTGTAAACAGTAGGACTAGCGAGGCACCTCCCCTATTAGGCTCATTTACCAGCTGTGTCAGGAAGTTATTTTACACACACTTCAGGAACCTCCTAAGTTGTTTCTTCTCTGCTGTGTTGTATTACCAACAGATGTCTCTAAATTGAAGTCCCCCATGAGAAGAATCACAGAATCACAGAATCCTAGAGATTGGAAGGGACCTCAGAAGATCATCTAGTCCAACTCCCCTGCCAGAGCAGGGTCACCTACAGCACATCACACAGGAACTTGTCCAGGCGGGTTTTGAATGTCTCCAGCGAAGGAGACTCCACAACCTCTCTGGGCAGCCTGTTCCAGTGCTCTGTCACTCTCATAGTAAAGAAGTTCTTCCTGATATTCACATGGAATCTCCTATGCTCCAGTTTGCACCCATTGCCCCTTGTCCTATCACTGGTCATCACGGAAAAAAAGAAGGGCTGGGGATTTTGAGACTTCTTCCAGCTGCCTGTAGAATGGCTCATCAGCCTGCTTATCCTGGTTGGGTGGTCTGTAACACACTCTCCAAAGGTTGTCTACCTTGTTGGCCTTCCCCCTAATCCTTACCCAAAAGCACTTGACCTTACCATCACATTTGTCCAGTTCTACACAATCAAAACACTCCCTAATATACAGTGCCACTCCACCACCTCACCTTCCCTGCCTATCACTTCTGAGGAGCTTATAGTCATTAATTGCAGTATGTCAGTCATTGCAATCATCCCACCATGTTTCTGTTATGGCAATTATGTTATAGCTGTCCTGCTGCACAATGGCTTTTAGCTCCTCCTGTTTGTTGCCCATGGTGCTTGCATTGCTATATATCCACTGGAGCTGGGCTGTAGATGCACTTAAGCTGGGCCTTTTTAGCACCAGCTTGCTGTGCATGGGCTCCTCTCTGGTCAGCCCAGTCCTGTCCCCTTCCCTCTACGAGTCTAAATTAAAGACCTTTCTATGAGCCCTGACAATTCATGCACAAGAATCCTTTTTCCCCTTTGGGAAAGCTGAACCATATCTGTTGCCAGTAGACCTCCCTGTGTTCAAAAACCCTAAACTTCTGTTGGTAGCACCAGCCCCTGAGCCTTGTGTTAATCATGTGTTTTCCTGTTTCTTTCAGTACATATAGTAATAAATAGAAACAGTGCTATTAGAAATGCAATTTTATTGTCCAGTGTAGGCAGTCAGATACGGATCCCCAAAACAATGCCATTTAAAATGCAAAAATAATACTTACATTGTTTCATTTTCATTTTTTATGACAGTTTATGTGAAAATATTATATAAAAAGATCTTCATTTTTGTAAAGCAAACTTATTAAAATTATTTTTGGAGCAAATTCTTAGGTATTATATAAAATACAGATATTATTTCCATATTTTGCAATTAAAATTTAAAAAACACTGTGTAATACATAAAATAGTATTTTATACAATATCCATGCAACATTGTAATACACAACCATACAAAATGTCTGTCATAAATGCAGATATCTGAGAGTTGAGACATAAAGTTCTCCAAAGGCTTTAGGAATGAGCTTCATGACAATTAAAAATCAAATGGAGTTTCAGGAATTTTAGAGTAAGAATCAAGAAAAAAACATTTTCAAGCCAGTATTTTATAATAGTTTATGGGGACTGCAAGCTTGCAATACTAGCCCTAGAAGAAATGTGAACTCAGGAATGAGCAGGATAAGAAATGTAAGGGTATGTGGCAGAATAGAGTATCCTTGAGGTCAAAGACCTTTTCAGTATAAACAGGGATAGTAAGAAAAGGAGGAAGCTATAAAAGAAATATACAAACCTGACATAAAAATAAGGGAGGCAAAGAGAATAGACCTTCACAGACATACTAATTGTGTCTGCAGACACACGGCAGGCTGTAGAGAACCTGCAGGCAAACTAACACTTTGCATTTCATAAGGATGCTTCTTTCCTAGACTGGGTGTGTGTGGTTTGTGTGTGTGTCATGTGCTAGTAAAACTCAGGCTGGAGCAGCTGGCGAGTGTGGGGACCTGGGTCCAGGCAGTGGGACCAGGCAGGTGGAGGGCCTGTGCAGGTTTTCATGGGATCTACAAACCTCTTTGTGCATGTGTGTGACTCCAGAGTACAATACGTGTGTCTTCACTAGAGTGTTAGCTGTGACAGGGCTTTCACAACCTCCCTGGCAACCTATTCCAATGCCTTACTACCCTCACGGTGAAGAATCTCTTCTGGATGTCTCATTTAAATCTCCCCTCTTTCAGTTTAAAACCACTACCTTTTGTCCTATCACTACCCTCTCTGGAGAAAAGTCCCTCCCCAGCTTCCCTGTAGCCCCTTCAGGTTCTGGAAGGCTCTTCCAGAGCTTTCTCTTATCCAGGCTGAATAGCCCCAACTCCCTCAGCCTGTCTTCACAGCAGATGTCCTCCAGCCTTTTGACCATCTTCCTGACCCTTCCCTGGACCCTTCCCAAGAGCTCCATGTCCTTCCTGTGCTGAGGGCTCCACAGCTGCTCACAGTACTGCATGTGCAGTCTGACCAGAGCAGAGCAGCAGAATCACATCCCTGGCCCTGCTGGCCACACTTCTTTTGATGCAGCCTAGGATGATGTTGGCCCTCTGGACTCCAGCACACACTGGCAGCTCATGTCGAGCTTCTCATCTATTATCACTCCCAAGTCCTATAATATAAATAGCTGGGCATAGTCAAGGTAGACTCTTATTTCACAAACCTCTTATTTCAATTATTGCATTTGTTGTTACAAGAAGCTGTGGAAGCCAGAGGTAAAAATGGATTGAAAGACAGATAAGACAAATTGTGAAAGGCAGTTCCCTCAGTAGCTTTAAATGTGATGGCCAGATGTAATGTCCATCTCATGATGGAATCTCAGCACCCATTGCTGGAAGCTGTGAAGCTATGCTTGGATCACATGATTCCTACTCTTCCTATTACAATATTTCCCAAAACATCTATTAGCAGACTACTATTAGATGCAAGGCTGGCCTAGTTTGGCAATTTTTATGGCCTTATATTACTGAAGCCTGTTCAAGTTGGGAATTCTGATTTAATCTTTACTCGCCCTGAGCATTGCTATAAAAGCATCAAATATAATCCTCCAGTACTAAGAACAGATGTGTCCTCCAGGTCTTTTGCCAGAGAAAAATGTTTACCTGGTTTGTGACAGACGGTGTTTAAACTTGTTCATTTACCATGTGCTGTGTCTAATTGTTGAATATATTCCTCTAAAGGCTGTGATTTAGAAGAAAAGAGAAAGGCTACCTTTTCCCTTTGCAGGTGGAGTCCTCTCAGGGTAAAAGATGAGAGCCCTTTTCTGAGCAGCTGGATATGGAGTCAGCAGAGGGAGCTGGCAGAGACAAAGACACACACAGAAGGATGGTGGTGGGAGCCAGACTGGGAGGTTACTGAAAAGTGAGATAAACCAAAACACAGCCAGATCTGTGATGGAAAGTAGGTTTTTTTACCCCCATGGACCACAGGAAGATGTATTGTATGAAGTCACTGAAATTTGCTGGTCTGAGAGCAAAGCTGATCTATAAAGCACATAGAACTAGGGGAATTTAGTTGTTTGGGTTTTTTTCTCACTCAGCAGATTAGATTTTTTCTTTTTAAAATGTTATTTTTTTTCTAATTTGACATGAAAGAAAATGCATCTTTTGAAATTCAGGTTTGGTAGGGGACCTAGGAGTGTTCACTTTCAGACTAACTTGTAAAAAACTCATCTCAAATCTTTGGTTCTGTTGGAGTCCTGTCACTGGTCCAGTGTAATTTGGGTACTATAGAAAAAGCTTTGTTGAAATATGTGAACCTTGACCATAGTGAGTATAGCATTTATTAAATTTGCTGTTGTTTGAACTATTATTTTTTTTTAAATCTGGCTTGAGTTTCATCCATAGCACAAGCTTTTTATGGTAACTGACCATTCAAACTGCATTACAGTTAAATAACGAATGACAGACTTTTGGCATAATACTGTTTAGTTCAGGTTTGTGGGTAAATTCCAGCTTAACATGGCTACTTGGAATCAAATTGTTTTCCTATTTGCAGTCTTAATTTGTGGCAAGGATGAGCCTAGAAGACAAGAAATATATCCCTCATGGTTAGCTGCAGACAGGAAAAATAACTCTAGAAAGATAATTTTGGAAAAAGAAGAGAAAGCTAATATGTTTGTGCAGGGGTTAAATGCTGCCTGCTCTTACAGCAAATCATTCTCCTACTAGGGAGCTAGTTTAGTTTTGGGAATTTTTCTTTGATTAGCCTGCATGTATATGAAATGTAGTGAGAGTCAGTCAAGTAAGTCTCACAGCAGGAAGGAAAGAGGTATGAGAGAGAACAGCAGATACCGACAACAG
>NW_009953218.1:4071856-4091015 GCF_000747805.2 Chaetura pelagica
GAAACAATGGAAGCAAAAAAAGCATCAGTTTGCAGAACTTACCATTCAAAGTAAAGATGGAAATAAACCCCAAAAGAACCAAGTTATCACTGCCAATGATAATCATAGAATCATAGTATCACAAAATCATAGAATGGTTTGGGTTGGAAGGGACCCTAAAGATCATCTAATTTCAACCCCTCTGCATGGGCAGGGACACCTCCCGCTAGATCAGGTTGCTCAAGACCCCATCCAACATGGTCTTGAAGACTTCCAAGGAGGAGGCAAATAATGCCGTTGCTGTGGGAAACACTGATAACAGTGTATGTGTGTTGGAATGAAATTGTAGAAGAACAGGTAGCTTTGATTTTAATTTATTTTAATCTGAAACCAAGAAGTAGAATAATGAATGCATTAGAGGACTAAGCATTCTGGCATATCTAACTGCTGCTCTGAAACCTCCTACTCTGTAATTCCTTAATTAAAAATAAGCTAGATTGTAGAAAACTTGATTACACAGTATGCAAAAAAACTATTTAGAGGATGAGAGCTAAAGCTGGGAAACTAACCTCATTAGCAAGGTTTTTTAACGGCTCAGGAATGGATTAGGACAATAATAGTGAGGAGTAGAGACCCCTGGGTCTGTTGAAAGAAACCTTGGATTTGGAGCAAGGACAGACTGTGGTGGTGTTCACAGAATCACAGAATTATTGAGGCTGGAAAAGACCTCTGAGATCATAAAGTCCAACCTATAACCTAAAGCCATCACATTAGCTAGACCATGGCACTAAGTGCCACATCCACTCTTTCATTAAACACCTCCACGGATGGCGACTCCACCACTTCTGTGAGCAGTCCATTCCGATGTCTGATCACCCTTTCCATGAGGAAGTCCTTCCTAATATCCAACTTGAACCTCCTCTGGCCATGGCTTCAGGCCATGCCCTCTTGTCCCTGTCACTAGTTGCCTGGGAGAAGAGCCTGACCCCCGACCTGACTACAACCTCCCTTCAAGTAGTTGTAGAGAGTGATAAGGTTCCCCCTGAGTTTCCTGTTCTCCAGGCTAAAAAACCCCAGCTCCCTCAGCCTCTCTTACTGCAGCTTTTCATGAAAGGGATGAAAAGGAATGCTGAGATGACAATAATACTGCCAGGATTATGGGATACAAGCACTCTCTTTTCTAATCCCCCGGTATTGCAGTAATAGAGGAAATTGGTACAATAACAGACCAATAGCTTTTTTCACTGGAAGTCTGTAGCTGGAGGGTGACTTGACAAATCCAAAGCCTCTTGAAATACATGTAAGGCAAGGAAAATGCTTGTGGCCTTTATGTTGTGTTCACATGGCTCTAGATCTGAAATTTATAAGCCCAAGGAGAAGCTGAACTATATAGTTTTTCTGAATGTCTGTTAACTTAGAAATATTTACACTGAGCTCTGCTACCTGACACAAGTGCAACCAGTAGTGAAGAAGTCTTTATAGAGGAAGTAATATAAACATTGCAGAAAACAAGCTACTAATTAGAAGAGGAAGGCAGGGAAACTCATGGAGAGACAAGTGACCTTAATTTTAATTAACAGCAAGTATGTCTTACTCTGAAATATGATGGGTTGTTCATCATGCAGAATTCCCAGATCAAGATTCAACATCTTTCTAAAGATACGGGCATTAGCTTGCCTGGGGTTATTGATCTGATGTAGGAAAGGGTGGGTGGAATTCAGTGACATATATTATGCAGGTCAGATTGCATTAGCCCATTAGTGCCTGTTGGCTTTAATATCCTTGAATCTATAGAATTTTGTGCAGCAGAGTAGCTAACAATGCTGACATTTTAAATCGTCATCTTCAGATTTCAAAACTGGAAAAATGGGGTAGTTCAACTGTGTGTTTGCTGTTTTCTTAGCAAGAATGAAGGTCAGAAACTTTTCAAATGTAAAATCTTTGATTATGTAGCAAGAGGTTCTTGTTCTGGAGAGGAGGAATTCTCATAGTGGTATTGTTAAGGCAAATATTGAGTAAAAATCCATCCAGGTTTTTTTGGGGAATACTTTTATAAAAGTACTGTGGTTTGTCAACTGTAAAAAAGTCATTATATATATAGACAAACTCTGTTGTGCCTCTGGTGTAGTAGGGTTTTGTAGCAGGCTAACTCCATCTTGGAATGGTATATGCAGCTGAATGCAACCCTAAATTGGTAGAAGGCCTGTGTAAATATGGCAATCCACCCAAAATGCATGTGGCCCTGGACAGTGGTAACTCCCTGACCTTTAATGGTGCATAGGAAGGGTGTGGAGATATTAACTGGAGATAAAATCCTTCCAGTCAGCCTAGTTGTGTATGCATGTTTGGTAGCTAAAAGCTGACAGGAGCAGACTATCTAACATGTCAGTCTGCAGCCTATTTATGGCAACCACTGGGCCTTAGTCAGGCTGGCAAGATGGAATGTGTAGGACTGTGCTTCTCAAATATGGCAACTAGGCAATATAAAGCAGTACGTCCTCTGACGTTTGCCACAGCTATGGTATACCATACCATTACTCCCAACAGCAAATAAGAAGCCGGTCTGTTATGGCTCCTCCAACTTCATTTGCTCTTGAATGAAGGGAATCCGCCAAACAAATTATCTTTTGACAAGAAACAAAATATATGCTCCCTTTTTCTTCATCATATTAAAAATTATTACATTAAATCAAGTTTAATTGAATCCTTTAAACCACGGTGTAAATTGTTGGTCTCAGAAATATTCACACTTATTTCACTTGATTTTCAGCATAGTTGAGTCATCTGTAAAGCTATTTTGGAAACACATAGATGATGTTGCTGTAACTAGTAGATATTGGTGGCAGGTGATAACCAGAACATTGTGTCTATGTGTGTCTCTACATCTAATGGATGATTATTCTTTAAGAGGTAAACAGTTCAATACCCCTAGAACATAGGTGTATGCATGACTAAGTTATGCTAATGACATTTTAAGATGTGTTATCAGACAGCCACAGCCTGAAGGTCATTGAGGAGAAATGGGATTGTAACATTGGCCTAAGAAAGTACAAGAGCAGGACAATAATAAGAGCTTTAGAAGTGCAAGCATAGACTGATAACAGAGTTCCCTGGGCTATAAACACAAATCACAGTCAATTACAGGTCACTAAAAGGATGTAACCTTGGGAGCTGGGTAAAACTAGTTCTAAGGATGAAGAAGAGTCTTTACAAATTGAAACTCAGAAATTCAGTGGTGATTCAACCACTTTCCTGGGCAGCCTGCTCCAAAGCTTGGTAAACCTTTCAATGAAGAAATGTTTCCTAATATCCACTCTACAGCCCCAACCTGGTGTAACCAGGGACCATTTCCTTTTGTCTTATCACTGGCTACTTAGGGGAAGAGACCAATCCCCACCTTGTTACAACTTCTTTTCAAGTAGTTGTAAGGAGTCATAAGATCTTGTCGCAGCCTTCTTTTCTGCAGGCTAAACAACTCCAGTTCCCACAGCTGCTCCTCATGACTTGTTATTTGGACCCTCCATGAGCTTTGTCACCTGTCTTTGGACATGTTCCAGCACCTCAATGTCTTTCATGCAGTGAGGGGCCCAAAACTGGACAGTGTGTTCAAGGTGGAGCCTCAACAGTGCTTAGTATATGGGGTTGTTGCGACCCAAGTGCAGGACCTGATACTTGGCTTTATTGAACCTCACACAATTGGGCTTTGACCATTGACCCAGCAAGTTGGCTCCTTCACCAGCCTCACCAGCTGGCTCAGGAGGTTCTCCTCCAAGAACTTCCTAGATTGTTTCCTTTATGCTGTATTTCCAGCAGACACCTGGTAAGTTGAAGTCTCCCACAAGAACAAGGGCTAGGGATTGTTAAACTTCTCCCAGATGCTTATGTAATATTTTGTCTGCCTCTTCATCCTGATCATGTGGTCTGTAACAGCCTCCCAACAGGATATCTGCCTTTTTGGCCTTTCCCCTGATTTTTATTTCTGAGCACATAAGCTGAAGTTGACTGAGCTCAATGGGAGTTATTACATATTTGCAAATCTAGTGAGTTTGCTAGATGTTCAGTTTCTTTCACTTCTTTCCCTGAGGGTTTTCTGCCTGGCTGCTTTTCCTTGGTTTGTCATTGAAGGATATAGGGAAACTGCTTGGTGTGGGTGGATTTAGATATGAGGTAACAAGCAATCAACATCTTTTTCTTTGCAAAGGTAAGATGGTCTCCAACAATTTGTTTTCTCAATTTCAAAAACACAACCTGAAAGATCTAATTTCTTAAAAAAATTTTATATCTCAACCTCCTATTCTGCCTAATTTGACCTTCATGTACTTTCTCTACGCATTTAATTTACTTCAGGCATTTTCTTTTAATCAATCTATGGATATTTCATGTTCTGTGTCTTTCCTGTTAAATTATTCTCTCCACCACCTCACATTGCTTTCACGCTTTTGGTCCTCTCGGTTTTCCAATGTTTATCAGACTATGCTTCTTAGAATTGAATGCATTACTCTAAACTCTACTAGCTTTGTAGAAACAACTGATTTTTTTCTTTGCTGTAAGTCAAAATACTTCTGTATGTGCTGCTCAAAGTCATATTGTCCTTTCTATGCAATACGTTATTGTGTAATTCACAGTTTACTATGCTGAAATAATATTGGTGTTTTATTTTCTTTTCTCATGTTTTGAAAAATAATTGAATCTTGTTTCTTCATCTATTTCAGCTGAATCTAAGGAAATTCTATACTACACTTCTTTGCCTTTGTGGTAGAAAAGTAATTTACTACATTTCCCAATTTATTATCATCTGCTAGTTTAATTACTGTGCTGTTAACCTCTTCTTGATTGCTAATGAAGATGAATCTCTTACAGCTTTTCCATCTTTAATGCTGATGATCAATTGTATGTTAAAAAAGTACAAATCCAACAATTACTGACCTTGCAAAACACCCTCATGCTCACTCTATTTACATTTATGATTGTATTATTAGTCTTCTGCTTATGTTTCCTTCATCTAATTTTCTTGTGATGATCTGTTTATTTCCAGGCCAGGGTGACTAACCATGAACAGCCCAAAAGTACTACTAAAACTTTTGTAAAATTCAGAATTGCCTCTACATACTTGTATTGCATATTATATTAATTTCATCCAGCATAATAAACCTTCAATAAAGACAGTCAGGGGGTTTTTTCCTTGTTGTTCAGTTAATGTCCAGAATTCAATACTGTTTTCTAGACTTGGAAGTGAAGTTTGCTAGGTAATAAGTATCAGCTCATGCATGAATTTTTGAACCCTGGTTCCGTATTAGTTGTGTCTTGGATTACTTAGCACCTGCATGTGTCCTCCAACACCTGCTGGTGGGATAATGAATTCCTTTTCTAACTGTATGTCTTGTGATTTCCTAATTTGACTGTCTCCACATTTTCTTGTATTCCCGTTCCTGCCCTTTATTTGTAGATATGCTTATTTTGCAGTTGTCAGTTTTGTCTTACCGAGTAGGTAAAGGAGGATATTTAAAGGGTAGTTCAGCCTTTCTACACTGAAGTGTCATCTTTGATTCTCTCACCCTGACAGTGATCTTTAGTGTGTTTTGATGAAGTCAGTTCATGGCACTGTGACTTCTCTTGTCACAGAGAACCACCAGTAGACCACTGCTCTGGAATGTTTCCTTCACAGATTTATCCTCCCGCTGTTGAAATTTTCCCCATACAGACCTCTTAAGGAAATTACAATGCACTAATTGTAAGTGCCAGGCAGTTGAAAAAAAGCTAGCCTACATTCTCTCTTGGCCTGGGATATGAGAAATGAGAATATCTAAGCAGCCTGCTGCACACAGTGAATCCAGGAGAAGGACAGATGCAAGTATTTTTCTGTTCTAGCTGTGAGAAACAGAGATAACAGAAGCTACTGAAAAATACTTTGAAGCAATGCTTTTCTGAATTCTTCCAGCCCATGCTGAATTTGGAGATGATGTCCATTATAAGCAGATGCTTAGCAGCCAAGGTTCCTGAGCTGGATGCCTTTTGTTGTTGGAGAGGGGTCCAGGTAATTACAGATGCTGTCTAAGCTGGCTTGTTTACCTTAGGTATTTTCATAGTCTTTGAATAGAAATAAAAACATTTTTTTCACAGTACTATTCAAAACTTATCTTAGATGTTGTCTTTGGAGAAACTTAACTTGTTTTATAATGGACATGAAGCATAGCACCTGCAGTAGATAGTGTGGATATCCCACAACGTCTCTTGCAAACCTTGTATTTTACGGTAATGCAAGAATCAAAATGAATGAATGGGATTTAAAAACAAAACATAAGACTAGCTCCCAGATGTAGTGCCATAGGTAGCTTCAGTTTATGAAGAAGTGTAAGCATTCACCAGCTGTGGGAAGGCCTGGAGTTAAAAATAATCCACAGAACAGAAATCGTTAGTTTCATTTACAAATGGAATCACATCAGAAACAAAGGAATTCAGTACTTAACAGCGAAAAATCCAGTATCTTTAAAGATAATCCCAGAAAGAAAGACTGGTTTAGTCAAATGTCACATTATTGCTGGCAATAAAGATTGTTGTTGAAATGGGAAATTAAATGGTGCCACTCAAAGAGATCAATATCTGCTGTCTGAGGTTGATGACTCATTAGATTAGTGAAGCTAAGTCCATTAGTACCTAAGATATACATGAGGGTAACTGTCCTGCAGGTGTTTCTGAACATAAATCGAAAATCACCCTTCTGCAGTAAGAGGCTGCTGTATCATTTTAAAGTCATGTCCTTTGATTCACCTGCAGTGTTGCAGAGATTAGGGAGTTGTGTTATAGGAGCTTTAATTTTCAAAATGAGTGTTTCTATTTAGATGACTTAACACAACCATTGTCTGTTTTCCAAAAGCAGCCACAACAGCAGCTTTTGCAAGATTTAGAAGCATTTCTAGACTATGAAAAGCAAGGATTACTCGTATATTAGAGAAATGTCAATTACACTTCTGTTCGTAATAGTAGGTAAGGATTAATAGCAGATTTTTGCAGATGCTGAAGTGGGACTGAAAAGAATCTGATAGTCAATTAAAAGAAATTAGGTCATTTTAAGGAACCATCAAGTACCACTGAAACTACATGGCTCACTGTTCTGTTAAAGCTTCCCCTTCAATCAGCTCACAAGATGTGCTCTTTGAACAGATTCAGATATGCTAATAAGCATTTCAGCTTAAAAGTATTTGTCAGCAGTTTTAAAATATTCACAATTCAACTCATTGAAATTGCTTTCCTAAGGTTTAGCAGCATGCTTGGCAGCATCTGTCACAAAGCTTTTCCATAAAGGATCACACAGTGTAGTAGTTTAGCTCCTATTTCAAGTAATAAAGCAATACAATAAATAGCATGAGGTGAGGAGATTTCACATTTATTTCTGCTGTTAAACACTTCTTCCCACAGAAGCATTTACTCTGGTTTTCAGTAACAGAAAATGTCCTCCAAGTAACTGTCCAGCTCGTCAGTTGCTGTAAATTTGTAGAGATTCACTGACTTCTAAATCATTTGAGGTCCAGTGTCGTTCATAGAATCTTTAGGGTGTGATACAGTAAGAGGCTCCAGACAGTGAAACGTGTTTGGAACTGTAGTTTTAAGTAGGATTTGCCCCATAGTATTGTCTACCACAAAACTTAACCCCATATTTATTACCTTCAATAAGGAACTAGAGCAATACCTCAATTTTCAGAAAGTTTTTGATTATCTGAAAATGAACTCTCTATAACTATAACTTGCTCTTCTCTGCACAGAGGTTCAAATGAAAACCTGGAATGCAATTCTCTTGTCAAATCTTATGTTTGGTTATTTCAAATTGCAAGGAGAGAATAGAGATCCCCTAAATATAATAAAACTAATAATAAAAAAAAACAACAAACAACTTCCTAAATTCCAGCAGGATTGTTCAGAGTGACTTTTAGCTACTTCATCTTCATTTGTGAATGATGATGTTAAGAGGTATAAAGTAACTTAACTCATATTTCTAGAACCATCCCAATAGGTCATAGATACTATGAAGCGAAGTGGATGAATGGCAAGTGAATATAGGAACTGAAGTAACGTGCTTAAATAAGCAAACACAGAGGAGTAAATAGAGTAGATATCCTCCTATTGGGCTGAAACCTTGGAAAGGGGGTACCAGTTTATTTGCTAATGGTGCCCTGGTGTATGATAATCTAAAAATACAGTGGAACTGGTGGATGATGAAATAAATGACAGAGTGAAGAGAAAATCACTGTTATTGTTGTGTGGGAATCCCCTTCCCAGAAAAGGGAGGTGGTACAGCCACTTCTCTCCATTGTCTCTAATCCTCACAGATACTGTACTAGCTCTGGCTGGCATAGAGTAAATTTCCTTCATAGCAGCCTGCTGTATGTGTCTGTTTTGGATTTGTGATTAACCCAGTCTTTATAACACACCTGTGTCTGGCTATTGCTGACCAGTACTTGCACAATATTGAGGGTTTTTCTTTTTTTTTCTCTCTATCCCTTTTTCTCCAGTGAGTAGCTGGACATAGGCAAGAAACTGGGAGGGGACACAGCTGGCATAACTGGCCCAAACTGGTGAAAATAAGTAATCTAATAAGTCATCTACCATAAGGTGACACACTCAGCAATAAAATAGGTAGCAGTAGAAGAAAGTATGGGTTTTGTCTTTTAAGGTAGTTGTTGTTCTGGGATTAGCTGAGCCTTTGTCCAATTGTGGAATGTGGAGTGTGATTGCCTTTGCTTTTTTTGGGGCTTTTTTTTTTGTGTGTGTGTGTGTCTGGTTTTGGTGGGTTTTTTTCCCTTCCCTCCCTTTTTTTCCTTCACACATTAAACTGTCTTTATCTCGACCCACGGCTTTTATTGCTCTTGTTCTCCCTATTCTCTCCCTGTCCTGCTGGGGGCGCAGAGTGAGCAGCTGTGTGCGTGCTTTGCTGCTGGCTGGGGTCAACCCCGCTGCAGAGGGCAAGCTGCTTTAAAATTAAAAAATATGAATTCTTGACTCAGTTCTTGGTAAGGCTGCTAGTAAAATGGGAAATGGATATAGAAATGTGATAAGGTCCCCACTGTCCCACCAATAGGTCGCAAACTATTCCACCTTCTCATGCGTCGTGCTTTTACCATCTTTTCAGCACCACACAGTTCTGGTTCTGAAAGCTGCAATCGATTCCTTTCAGTTGTCTGAGCTCTGTTAAAATCAATTTGTATGAGAATACTGATCTAGAATTCAAATCTTTTAATGCAGTTCCTTTGCCCTTGGTGAAAGCAGAGAAAGCCAGGAGGGGGAATGGTCCCTACTGGGTTCAGAACCTGAAAATTTGGCTTTCACTCCCATGGTGTCACTGTTCTGTGTTGACCAAGTGTAACTCACTTTCAGCCTGAATATTGAATATGCTGGCAGGTGCTGGACTGAAGAGTATGTTGCTTTGCATGATGTGAGAAACTATTATCTTTATGAGTAAGCTGTAGCTTTTGTATTGTGGTTTTTGGGGAAAAACAGACAAGGAGTAAGGGTAGTAAGGCAGAAAGAATTGAGGAGGGCTGATAAAGGTGGTTGGATAAGAGCAATGATACAGTGAGCTATAGCCTCAGATGCTGTAAGTTAAAAGACATGTAAGAACTTCAAGATTTAAGTGGTTTGTTTCCTAGAGGATGCAGGCAGTATCTTTATGAACTCAGTTAATTCTCCAGAGAAGGCCCAGGTTACCTTTGGTCTGCCACCAATGACCAAAACACAAGGATCTAATAAGAAAGAAAGGAAAAAAAAAATCCCAGAATTCTTTTATAATAGAACCTTCTATGTTTCAGAAGTAATCTAATCTCTACCACAGCAGTAGCTAAGCCTTGTATCTAGTTAGCAATATGGTTATTTAACCCCAAGAGCCTCTTGTGGCTTCTTTAAAAAGCCCTTTTTATTCCAGCCATGCTACTTTTCTCTGCTACAGTAATCCTTGGGGAAGCTGTGTAGTGTTAAGACTGCATTCAGTCTATATTACCAGCAAATCACTTTCACACTTGGTCAGGTCTCTTTGGATTGATTGTCTGCATTTACACTCCTGTTTAGAGCATCCTCAATTTGGCCTTGAAGCACAACAGCAAATGATACACTGACAGCATCAGTCTTGAGCTCTGTGATGGGCTCTACTTGCTTGTCTTCTGAAATGAAATCCTAGGTATGTCCAGTGTGCTGCAATCCTATCACTATGGGGAGGGTCCCAGCAGCCACCGTGAAAATTGTGAAGGACAGTGCTGCCACACCTGCTGGCATCTGCCAAAGGTGAGATGAAATATTCAGGCTGTAGGATCCAAACCCAGGTAAACCTGCTTGCCCTAGTGCTGGGTCTCAGGAGCAGCCTGAGAGTGTTAATGAGTAATATGGTTGTAGCCACATTGCAGGTTTCTCCATGATTAGTAATTTTTTTCTGATGTACACCTATGCAGGAAACCCCCCAGATAGACACAATATCATAGGCAAGAACTGTTCCTCCAGGATTGCTTACGTTTTAGGAAGAAGAATTTAGTGAGCAACTGAGATTATTTGTTGGCCAGTGGATAAATCAGCCATTACTATTTCCTCTTGGAGATCCTACACTTGCAGTATATTTACGTGGTGTATTTTCCAATTTAAAGTAATCTGTATACTAGTTTCTGGGCAGTTTCCATGACCCTCAGATGAGGAAATACTGAGTCTATGCCAGTATAAACTGCAGCAGCACTTAAATATACCCTGACAAGTGTAGACTAAAGTTAGCTCTGTGATATCTTTCAAAAATTAACAGACCAACAGCTCTAAAAGAAAAACAAAAAGAAAAGAAAACAAAAACCAAACAGCAAATCTTAAAGCCAGCAAGTTCAGTCTGGGTTAGGTCACTGTAAAGAGTTCCACATGTGACCTTTGAGGAAAACCAGGCATGAACTGGATAGCAACTTGCCATTACGACAAACATGACTGTGCATACCCAGCTCAACAAAATGGAGCCACTTATTTTATCCCCATTAACTTGGAGAAATTGAGGTACATGTGTTGACATATACAGCACTGAAATAACATTGCAATAAGAGATGTCAAGTTGCAAGTGGAAAAATTCCAACGTTTTATCTGTCCATTCTATGCATCAGGGACAAAATTGAAGATAATCTCTCCAGAGTGCTAAAAATGCTGTCCAGTGAAAGTGAAAAAGATAAGGAAAAACTACCATTATTTTAGGGGCAGATGCTAGTCATGGAGTTCTTTCTAGACTAAGGCACAATCTAATACCCAAGAAAAAAATAATATATTACCTAAACAATTACATGTGTTATCATCTGTTGTTAAAGGGACTGCAGAGGAAGAAAAGATAAGCCAGCTGTAGATTAAACTTGTGGGCATCTTTTTTTTTTTTTTTTTTTATCTGATCATAAAACACATGCCCAAGTGTGATGTTACCCTGTCCAGAGACTGTCTGAATAGTTATTTATAGACATGTTACATGAAGGTTTTGCATAGGTTTTTTTGCACTCTTTTGGGGATTTGTGTTCAGACTTCTGAAGATGAATTTTTCTTGTCAAGTGGTGAATACAATAAAGTTATTTTTTTTCCAAATTTAACACTAGTTTTCATTAGCTGTCACTCATCTGTCCCATTAAAATGTTTATTTGTTATTCTCAGTTGTTTCTTGTGTGATGATTTATTTCAGTGTTTCCATGAGTTGAGAATAGCTGTGCAATGCATTAGAATCTGCTGCAAAAGCAGGTAAAGTGCTTTCAAATATGTTATTTCTGTCCCTTTCTTTCCCTTTTTCTCTTTCTGCTCTCTTCCACTGCCTTTGTATCAGATTTTGAGTTTTTGCTCACCTTGAATAGTGCTTAAGTCAGTACTTGGTATTTATTGGCATTCTCAATGCACAGGTCTTCATTGTGAGCTGTGCACTCAGAGTACTTCCCTCTGTGTTGCTACAAATGTGCATGTAGAATAGATATTTTAGTTTTTTGTGCATTTTCTTATTTTAATAAGTTAACAGATACGGTGTGTGTATACATACATACATACATGCATACATACATACATATATATATTTATATATATATATATATGAAAAGTGCTAAAGATAATATTTCTCCACTTTCTCAGAATGAGGCTTTGTGCAACTCAATTGAGCAGTGGAACATACTCCAGCTGTAACACAGGACTAGTGTGCCCTTCACCATGATTCTTTTTCACCATGATGTAGAAATATCTTTTTGGGAACAGCAAATGCTTGAACTCAGCTTGAAATGTGCAGATTGCTTGAGCTCTTGAGTTAATTTTTCAAATTGCCACGTAGTTTCTGAGATGCTGCCTGAACATCAACCCTCATATTTTTGTTTTATGCAGACTGTTTAGCAGCTGATCCTGGTTATTTTTCATTTTCCATAGCTTTCTTTATTCTAAACACAGCTCTAATAAACAGAGGATGTACAATCAATATGCTTTTAATTGGATTGAGAAACATACCAGGTTCTGGTTAATCTTTGGTATAACTGATGTGGGTCCCTTTTTATAGTAGTAAGAGAGACCTCTTAATTAAAAAACTAGCAGAGATCTTTTCATTTGGTGATATCTCAGCATTTGGATGTGTTCCAGTTGCCTAAATATAGATGTATTAGTGCCATTAGAGATTTCCCTATGGTAACCAAGGCACTCACACAGATCTGTTGTATAGGCTGCAGCACCTACAGAAGACTCCTGTCCTCTGGAGTGGCAGATGGAGGCCTGCCAGCACATATTAGGACATCTGAAATGCCAACAGGCATCTGTGTTTAGGCAACTGAGTCCTATTGTTTATTACTGTCTACCAAAATCAAAGTGGCAGAAATGTCAAGTCCTCCTGCTTGGTGCCAGCTTACACTACAAAAAACTGGGGTGTGTATTGTTTTCTGTACAGAGTAGTTCTCTGTGAGTTTAGGCTAGTTCTGTTCAACGTATTTATCAATGATCTGGATGCAGGAATTGAATGTGCCATTTGTGAGTTTCCTGATTATACCAGACTGGGTGGTGCTGTTGACTGTCTTGAGGAACAATACGGGTTCCAGAGGGGTCTAGATAGAGCAGAGCATCAGGCTATGATTAGTGAGATGAACTTTAACAAGTCAAAATGCTGGATTCTACACCCAGGATGGAGTAATGCTGTACACAAGTATAAATTGGGAAAGTGACTGGAAAACAGCCTGGCAAAAAAGGATCTGGGCATGCTGGTGGACAGGAGGCTCAATACGAGTCAGTAGTGAGCCCTGACAGCCAAGAGGGCAAACCACATTTTGGGGGGCATTAGCTCTGAATTAGAGCAAATGAAAAAAAAATGAAAAAAAACCCTCTTTCAAACGATTCAAGTTCTCTGCCCCCATAGCTGGGAAATTGCTGAGTTTTTTCAGTGTCAAGCCCAATGTCATGGTATTTTTCCAAGGAGGTTCTGTGGTCTGAGAGCTTCAGAGGCTGTCTTCACATTTTTAAAATGTTTTTTTTTTTGGCAAAGCCAGAGCAGATAGGAGGTATTAGAGCCTTCTGGCTTGAGACATATTGGACAGAGCATGTCTTCACTAAGCCAAAGTTTTGCAGCTATTTCTAGATTATTAGTGTCTTTATGATAGACTTCAGGGTCAAAAAGCCACCGCTTCTGCATTACTTAGCTCTGTGGCACACAAATGCTCTGTTGCCTTGAAATCCTGTCTTCAGTGCAATGTAAATTGCTTGTCACCAAGACATTTAGAAAAAAAAATACTCTGGGCTTGTCTGGGCTTGTTGAATCCTTTTTTTTTTTTTTTTTTTTAGAAGTTTTTCTCCTTTATTCCTACAACAACACAAGTTTTCTCCATTCTAATTCTGCATTGGCTGTAGTTTTAAGAAATAACCTGACCTTTAGTTATTACAGTGGAAAACAGTCATTACACTGGAAGGAAATGTTAACAGAAACATAACATTACATTTGTTATAAATTATTTTCTTGTTCCTAAGCAGGCTTTGCAGGTGACTGCTACTGCATCAAACCTGCTACAAATAATATTTTAAAATAAATTTTAAGCCTTTTTTCTCCCCTAGCACAACCCTGGTGTAGTCTAAGAGAAAGGTGGGACACAGTGTGGAGAAGTGTGTGAGGATTTATATGCCTCAAAGACTGTCTTTCCATGCCAGAACAAACGTTTCTCTGTATACTGTTATCTTCCAAATACTTAATAGACTGAGTATTTGGAACATTAAGGCATAATAAAGTCTTACTGCTGCCATAAGTAAAGCCTGTCAGATATTTGAGTCCCAGATGTTTTCTTCATTCTAGCAAAGTGCTTGGGTTGCAGTTCACTATGTCAGTTGACTCAGCCTCTGGACTCATCAGTGCCATTGCTATCAAAATATGTTAAACACTTCAGCAGATCCCCTTGTAAATAGCAAGTGAAAATGAAAATGAAAACAGTATTAAAACTTTTGTGCTATTTTCAGATTTTTTTTTTTTTTTTTGTTACCCTTTTTGCTGCTACTATGATATTTGACTGGTCCCAGAATAGTAGATTAAAAGCAGAGGCCTAAATTTCAGAAGTGATTAGGAACCTGGTTCACTTTCAGAGGGCCCAAACACTGCTACCCAAAGCAGACTGAATTTCTGGTAGAGCATCTGCCTTCCCTGTAAGGTGTGACACTGGTTTTCACTAACATGTAATTCCTTGTAAACTTCTGAGAGCAGGAGTTTTTGATGGCCTTTTTTTGTCTGTTTCCTATCTCAGGATCCCTATATAACAAAACTGGGCAACTAAGCACCAAGTACCTCTGCTGGGAAGAAATAGGATCAAGAAATCTCCTTATGCTTATAGTCCTTCCTTCCCCCTTGAACCATCCTATTCACTGAGTTGTAAACATACGATGTGCTGTGAACACCTTATTTTCCATGCTAGCCCTTTACTGTACATGTGGGTGTGATTTCTATGTCATTTTTATCCTTGTTCAACCCCAACAGCTGGAACTTCCCAGGATTTGAAAAGCCCCCCAAATATGTAGTGCCAGCCTCTAGGGGGCATTCTGTGCAGATGCCTGGCTAGGAGTATGAGATTAATATCGACAGTGTTTCATAAAACCATAGAATCATCGTCAAGGTTGGAAAAGCCCTTCAAGATCATCAAACCCAACCATCCACCCTACAACCCATATCCCTGGAGCTCTGGAATATCTTAGGGGTTTACTCATTTATCATTTACTTATTTATCCCAGTTATTCCTTGGGCCAAAGAGCTGTAGCTTGTGCCATCTAGATGAGGGTCCTCACAGGTAGGCTTGGTTCAGCCACATAGTTCTACATGTTCCCTTCTCAAGGCCTTTCAGATAAAATTCATGGATGGCAGGAAAATGTGACTGCAGCTGGGGGGAGTGAACAAGTGGTACTGAGAAAGGTCACTTTAATTTTTCTGTGGGGAAAATTTGGCACAGTGAGGAAGGGCAAAAAGGGTATGCCTCAGGGGGAAGAAATTTTAAATGCTTTTTTTACAGTTAAGCACAATGCTGGTAACAATGCTTGTCGGGTTGTTGTAGGATGCAATGCAAGATGCTTTGGGGCACTGGCTTCTGAAATGATGCAGAGAAGTGCTGTATTTCAGCCACCACACAGCTCAGAACATCCAAAATAGATCTGGTGTGGCCCAAGTTGGTCCCTGTGTCAGAGAGCTTGTAAAGAACCACAGATAAAAGTTTTAAAAAACTACTTAGCATTTACTCAGTGCCAAGGATGGAGAGTAAAAGTACAGTCCATAGGGTATATTTCTGCTGACAGGTTAGACAAGGATAGTTTGTTGTAACTTCCAAGACTCTAAAGCCCTTTCAGAAGGGAGCCAGAGGACAGACACGGTATGTTTAGCTTAATTACCTTTTAATTTCCTTGGTAAATATGTTGGTAAGTCAGTCTCAATTGCACAAACACACAGGAGCTGCCTAAGTACTTTTAAGATAAGAGATAGTAAGCCTTTTATGCATAATCTAAAGAATCTATTTTCACTTTGTAGTTTCTGACTTAACCCTTTCTTGATCATACCTGTAGCTGTTATCTGAAAGAGCCTCCTGTGCATCACATATGATGCATATCCCAGCGGAAAATCTGACAGATTCTCTTTACCCTCTCCCCTGCATACTTATGCTTTTGTCTCCTTTTTTAGGGAGTATCTGGTGTTTGTTTTTTGAATAATTCCTTCCACTTTCAAAGCACTTAGAGGAAAAGAAAAGGAGTACTACATGGTTTCAAAGCTAAAGTGACCAGAGGAGAGAGGAAAGGGCTGTGGTTCCAGCTGATACTTGGTACTTTAAAGTGTTTAGAATAGTTTGCTGCTCTGTACTGCTTGACTGACACTGCCAAGGAAGCAATATTTTTAACTGACAACTGCCTGTCCTAGTTTTGTGCTGATGTAAACCACTGTCACTAATTATCTTATTTTAAGAAAGATTTATTTTCTCTCTCCAAATCCCTCCCTAATTAAGCCCTTGTTAAAATCCACCCTACATCATTTTTTTCTCCCTTGTTAGTAGCTTGCTGTCCCTTCTTCTTTTGCAGTGTTCTTAAATCCATCTTGACAGTATCTTAGGTTATAAATGGGCTTTGAAGGCAAAGTTTATGGATTTTTAATTTTTTAGCTATAAAGTTTGCTTTTCAGGCTGCAAGGACTTCAGAATGCAGAAGTTTTTCACAAATATGACTCTGAGTGACAACTGTAATAAAAAAAATCAAGTGTACAAGAAGCCTAGCTCCATATGAAATTACTTTATTTTTACTTTTTACTTCTCTCAAAAAATAAAAATCTGTAAACAAACATTTCAGGAAGAACAGAGAAACATATAATGTGTACCTTTTAGAAGTGTTTTTACATGAAGGCAAAGCTATGGAAAGGAAAGAATGAAATTTATTTAGATGAACAGTAAGGAGATAAAGGTGCTACCCTTCATGCATGAGAAGACAGTAATTAGGACAATAGAGACTTTCTTGGTATTGAGCAAATAGCTGGTGGTACTTTCATCACATAAATGTGTAGCACTTGAAACACAGCTTTGGTAGGTTCTTCTAGGAAGGTGAGAATGACCCAGCCTATAGCAAGACTCCAACACTATTCTGAAAATTAAGTACAAACTTAGAGCTTCTGTAGCTTTGCAGAGAAAATACTCTTAAGGCTGTCTCACCCTACAGAGATGGGAAATGAACAGAACTCTTTGCTGCTCAGTGTGGTGTATATAATCCTAAGTGTAAAGAGGCAATGCATTATAATTAGTTTTACTTTTCCCTGTAAGTGTCGCAACAAAATTCATCTATGATGTGCTAATATTCCCAAGTACAATTTCTCCCTTTCCAAGACAGGACACAGATGATAATCAGATTTAAATAGTTTTCAAATTTAGTCACTGTTAGGTTTATGTGGCAACTTTTGGTAGCAAGGAGGCTGCAGGAGTAGTTTCTGTGAGAAGACACTAAGAGCTCCTACCACGTTGGACAGAGCCAGTTACAGTTGGTTTCAAAATGGATCCACTGCTAGCCAAGGCTGAGCTTACCAGTGATGCTGGTGGCACCTCTGTGATGAAGTATTTAAGAAAGGTAAGGTTAAAAAACACTGCACAGCAGCTGTGAGAGCGAGTGATAAAATGTGAAAGGATAACTCTGCAGACACCAAGGTCAGGGAAAAAGGAGGGGGAAGAGTTGGTTCAGGCATCACAGCATAGATTCCCCTGCAGCCCACGGAGGACCATGGTGGAGCAGGCAGATATATCTTGAAGGAAGTTAGTTTCAGCTTGTGGACACCTCACACAGGAGCAGGCTCCTGGCAGGAGTTGTAGCCTGTGGGGGTTGCATGCTGGAGCTGTTAGTTTCTGAGGAACTGCACCCTGTGGAAAGGACACATGTTGGAGAAGTTTGTGAATGACTGTATCCTGTGGGAGAGTCCTCACACTGGAGCAGGGGAAGAGTGTAAGGTGTAGCAGAGACAAAGTATTATCAACTGACCACAACCCCAGTTCTGCATTCCTCTGTGCTTCTTGTGGGAGAGGGAGGAGGCAGAAAAGTCAACAGTAAAGCTGTGCCTGGGACCTACCACGCCAGTGCAGCCATGGTACAAGATCTTCCCACAGTGCACTGTCTATAATCAGGACTTTCAAAACACAGGTAGGTTGGCTTGATGGAGCACTATGTTTCAAAACACAGCCCTTATGATTATTTGTTTTTAACAATCAGTATTATCTTTCTGATAATTTATCTGGGGCTGTTAACTTTAGCCTTCTCAGGAACTCAGGCACTGAGAATATTATGATGGTAATATTGTGAGAAAGTGGTTACAATACCAGTGCTTCATATGAGGGTCTCTAGTGAACTCTGAGGACATGTTTTGGAGACCTAATGCATCTTTCTCGTAAATAAGTAAATAAATAAATAAATAAAGTGAGTAGCAGAAGCCTAATAGAGATTTAAAGTAGGAGTTTTGCTTAGTTTCAATGTACATACCTTTTACATACAAATGGTTGAGCAGCCATAAAAGTGATGTACCTAGACTCAGAGGAGTTAAAGCCACCAGAAGGAATCAACTGAGTTGCAAGATTTGGCAGGTAGGTGTAATATGTATGTACAGTGGCTTTTGCTTCTTGCTAATCACTTGGGTATGTGAAATGTTTAATTACTTCTGTCATTTTTTCCCCTGTGCTCTGATGCTCCTGCTCCCTCTTTTGTGAAGAACAAGGACAATGAACCAAATTATTAGTTTCTTCTTTCTGTACAGAGGTGTCAGTAATGACTCTTGATTAGGATATGTCAAGTTTCTTTTTTAGTGTGGATTTTATTGTTTTGATGAAGTGCCTTCCAAATAGCATTGAGTATTCATTCACTTTCTTTTTTTTTTTCTTTTTTTTTTTTTTTCCAGCAACGCATTGAGCTTTTTTTCTTTGGAAAAATGTCTCTGACAAAGGAACTTGAAATAAATAGTTAAAACAGTCACAGGTTAGTAGTACATTCCTTAATGTTAGTAGCAATAGTCTTTAACTTACTTCTGATGGGGCAGGTAACTGCGTTGAATAGAGAGAATATCTATTGCTTCCTTGGTACTAAGACTTATTTGAACCTAAGAAAGAAGATTACTGTCTGAGTGGTGGCTTCATCTCATTTTTTTGGAACATTCTATTAAAAATCTTCCAGTAACTATAGATACGTATTTTTTAATTGAAAGGTTAAA
>NW_009953218.1:4091027-4133834 GCF_000747805.2 Chaetura pelagica
CCCCTCATTTTTTTGAGCTAGGTTTATGTGACGGTGGGTTGAAGAGGCTGGCAATGTAAATTTCACTTGTGGAAAGGAAAAAAGGAAACTAGTATCAGAAAAATATGGCCTTTAGTCTTGTCAGTCAGTCAGATTTTGAAGATTTTTTTTTTTTAATTAGCATTTTGATATTATGTAGCTACTTTTAACTCTCCAGCCATCTGTAACTAATTTCCTTTCCTCAAAAAAGCCTGCTAACATCTGTTTATAAGCAATTACGATTGCAGACATGTAGTATATTAACTCAAACTTAATATTTGGCTAAAAGCTTGGGACTCTGCAATGATATTAAAATTAACTTGCAATTTATTGTGCTTAAATGTGGATTTGGATAAGTTTATTGTGTTAAAGGGTATGTTCGTTGACATACTCTTAAATCTTAAAGGCACATTACTATTTTATTTTTGTTTTAGTGTTTTTAGACACTTACTAGTATTAAAAAAATAATATCCAAAATTAATATTTTTAATTCTAATTTAAACAGTTTTCCAAAACTTAAAATCTAATTGACCTTCTGACTAATATTAATAATAATTCAGGGCTATTTTTGTATTGTTTTAGTTATCTAGGAAAAAAATCTCAAAAGGGAAAATACAGAGTGATTCAAGAAATAACAATTTTCTTCAATTCTACACAAATGGTATATTCCTCTTTCAAGGGATAAGAGACTAAAGCCAGTGACAGATCTATGCTAATGCATAGAGATGATGAACTGGAAGAGGCCAATGAGTTCTTATTCTCCAAAATAACTGAACAGTAGAAAAAATTCTCCCCCTCTCTCCCTCTCCGTCCCCCCATTTCAGTTTGCATAGTCTAAATTGTAAAATGTAATCACAGTAAAAAATCTTTACAAATGAATTTTACCTAGAGTAGTCCATTGAATTAATACTCAAAGTTGACTATATATGTTCTTTCATATCATAATATACTATATGAAGGATCCAAAAAAACAAAGTACATCTTTGGTAACAATGGGGCATGAAGATGAAGGTGGGACATTCTCTGCAGTGACATTGGCACTTATATTTCTATTGAGGACAGACTGATCTGCTGTAAAAGCATGCAAGTATAAGACAATAAAGACGGCAACATTAGCTTCTGAGGCAGAAATTCAGTTAATTGCTCCACATTCTTTAACATTGCTATAGTTTTAGATTTTTTAATAATCATACTGTTTCAACTGTCACAACTTTTTTTTTTTGTCTGTGGTTGACAAGACTATGATGATAAAGTACTTAATTTTTACTTTAATTTAGAAAAGGACTTTGAATTCAATCAATAACTAGGTGATTGGTAGCTTGTGAAATTACACTGTGATCAAGTCAATGCAGTCATCAATGGATAGTTACTCTTGGATTAATGCATATGCTGCACTGAAAAATCTTTTCACCTGTAATGTAATTTTTCATCTCAATAATGTATTCACCCCTTTGAGCATCTGCATTTTATTTACAGATTAAAAAATCAGCTTTTAGTTCTTGGTCACAAAGACCAAGAATACTAATGCTATGTGTTTGTTCTTCAGCTCCATAACTGGACTAAATGGTGATTTTTGTGGTTCTTCCCTAAAATGTCAGTGATCAAACACCAAGACATCTTGCATATTGTTCTTAATCATGAGAGAAGAAGATAAGAAACTACCCCAAGTATCTGTTTATGTTTCAGAAACAACAGCCTACATTTTACTTTAGTGATTTTGCAGGTCTTCTGCAGGAGCATTCCTTCAGATATCCTACAGTGTGTATTGCAGAGGATTTCATCCTGAGAGGTAAAGAAGTGTCAAAGCTGTTGTACTGTAGCTGGGATTCAGGGAAAACATTACTACTTCTAATTATCATTTCTCACATAACAGGAATTCTGGCTGGATTTGGGACAAGGAAGGACTTCTGGGGTGATAAGAGAACACACAACAGACATCACATGAAGAGAGAGTGAGAGAACATTTTTCCCTCTTCTGTATCTTAATATAGCAAGAAAAACTTGAAAGGTGTCTAAATCATTCTATTGAAACATTGAGGGAATTCAACAGTTCCTCTTCCCAGTACTGAACTAATGCAAGAGATTTGCTCCAGGTTCAAAGGATGTTGACCTTTAGGGTAATTAAAAGTTTAATGAAATTCTGGAAAAGGTCTTGAAAGGAAAATTCAACACAAACAAGATCTTGGCTTATGTTAAATTGGAGTTTTATGGAAAAGATTATATGAGACTGTTAATGTCACTTGGGGATTGTATCCCAAAAAGCATGCTGATGAAAGAGATCTATATGTGATGCCTTATAGGGTCTCACCAAGAGATATGCACTCTCATGGAGTTTACCTGGAAATTAAAGTATTTATAGCTGGCTGTAGAAGGTAGCTGAATGGCTGCAGAGATTTGGGCTTTTTTTTTGCATCCTGCTTGCATCCTTTTGCTAAGAAGTAATAGGTGCCAATACTATGGGATAAAGACTGGTCATAAAGGCAGTATATATGTGAGAATTACTTTCATTTTGCTCTGAGTGACACTCTCTTGCAAGTCACTAGGCTTTCAACCAGATGTGCATGCAAGCAATTCTCTTGTCTTCTGCCCTGATCAATCTCAGTCTGATCACGTTAAATAAATCTTGAACTGAAGGAGAGGGGTGAGGGGGAAATTCAAGTCAATTCCACAAGTGAATGACATTTAGCACTTAATCCTTAAAGTGCTGATAAAGCTTTCTTCCCTTGAGCCCTTTCTAGGATGCTTAAAAATAAAGCAACTGCATGGAAAAGGCTGTTAGATTATTCCGTCTTTGTGCTAGTGTTTTTTGGTATTTTAAAATAAAAATAAATCAAATTGAATTTACAAGTGCTGATCTGGGATTTTTGGAGTGTTGTTTTTTTACTTCTGGAAAATTTTTACTGACATTTCAAAATCCTTTGGAACTCCCTCTGAAGAACTGGTGTTCAAGTGTTTTAAGCCTCTTAGAGGCTGTGTGGCAACAGAATCTGAAATGGTTTGGGTCTTCTGTTTTAATATCAAATTTTTGTTCTCTGTATGACATGATTCAGGCACCTCCTTCCATTATCTTTATTTTCTCTTCCTTCCTTTTGCCTTGTCTCTTTTCTGCTCCTCTATTCTGTGATTATTTTTTTTAAATGGTTAATACCAAGAATGACAGAAATCCTTACTAAAGAATTTCAATGAGTGATTTTATAAAAGATCAGATTTTTTCAAACTGAAGTTTGTCTCTAACCTCATTGACTCGTATAGCATTCTGTAAGAGATTTCATATATGGCATAGAATAATTCAGAATATGCTTCTATAAAATCTGTATTAGTGAGGTCCCATAGGAGAGTACTGCCTTCTAGGGAGGTTACTTGTAGTAATGTGGTCACAGTAGATGGAAGAGAAAAACAGGCATCTTCCATGAGCATTATTTATTCCTCAACTGCTCCACAGATAGTACTTCCTGGCGAGAGGTTTTATCACTTTTAAAAGTAAAAAACTAACTTAGTCTAGTGAAGTTAGTAGGACTGAGTGTCTGCACATGTCTTAAAAAATACAATCAATGCAAGTGTCTGCAATGAAAGAAGGCTGAGCTGAATTACATTGCACTTATCACGAAGTAGAAGTGAGCAGTGTAATACATGATAATGTAGTCAACTACAAGACCTCAGCCCAGATATTGAGCTTTTGTATGAAAAGAATGAATCTTTTAGCACTGCACATTTCCTGTGTGTATCATTCCTTGATGTTTACTACATTACATTTCTAATCAAAATAGCTAAATGTACTTAGTTTGTCAAAATCTAATATTAATGTGAATGGTCTAAAAATACATCTGATATTACAGATAAAGAAGACTTGGACAAAAGCTTGCTGTATCTGTAATTGCTCTTAAAAGGAGACAATACAAAAAGAGATTGTAATTAAGTTCTTTAAATCTTGCAGCATCTCAGATGCACTAAAACCTAACTCTTTTTCTATGCTGAAAACAATGGGAGCTTATAGCCTTTAAAAACACAGTCCTGCTACATAGTGAAAATATGTAATGGAGAACTATAATTAAGCTAATATTTTCATTCACCAAAATTGCTCAGTCATTATACCAGCTTATTAATGCACTTCAACAAAGCACAGCTCTATGTAGAACTTCAGAGTAAAGCTGATGTGCAGGAACAAAACCTAAGGTAAAAGGCTCTGCTGCAGCAGTACATAAACTTGAGTACATTGTTCAAGTTAAAACTGTAGCAACTGCTTATGTGCTGAGTCAGAGCTTTAGAAATCAATACAAGTATCAACCATCTTCTATAAACTGACACGGTCTAGTTCTCTGCACAGTCCTTCAGACTTAATTAGGCACGGATTGAATTGCAATGGTGTCTTCATCCCCATTCACTCGCACCGCTTACCTCTGCACAGTACCCATTGCACTCTCTTCATGCTTCATGTCTCCCACTCTGATCATACCCTGCATGGGTGTTCTGCCCTGGTGTGGGGAAGAAGTCTCCAGAAATTGAGAGAAAATAGAAGGAAGTTGAGGAAAAGGTGGACTTTAGGCGGATGAGATAGTAATGAGTCAGGCTCCTACCTTATATCAAGCGCCTGTTTTCTTATTTTTTGAATCAGGTAAGAAGAGATTTCAGATCTGAAAATATTTTAATAACCTCATGTATTTTCAGTGTGCTCCTACATATTAACATCTATATTTTTCTGGTGTGTTGACCCCGGCTAGATGCCAGGTGCCCAGCAAAACTATTCTATCAGGCCCCTTGTGAACTGGCTGGGGAGATTAAGTACTGATGGGTCAAGCGCTGATGCATTAAGATGAAGATGGGGAGATCATTTTGCATTTACTATCATGGGCAAAACAGAGTTGACTTGGGAAATTAATTTAATTTCTTAGCAATCAAATTAGAGTAGGATAATGAGAACTCAAATTAAATCTCAAAAACATCTTCCCACCCATATCCTCTTTCCAGGTTCAACTTCACTTCCAATTTCTGGCTCCTCCCCCTGAATAACAAAGGGGGATGGGCAATGGGGGTTGTGGTCAGTTCATCACACTTTGTCACTTCTTCCTCCTCTGGGGGAGGACTCCTCATACTCTTCCCTTGCTCCATTGTGGGATCCCTCCTATGAGAGAAAGTCCTTTATGAACTTCTCTAACATGAGTCCTTCCCATGGGCTACAGTTCTTCATGAACTGCTGCAGCATGGGTTCCTTCCATGGGGTGTAGTCCTTCAAGAACAGACTGCTCCATGGAGGAGCACGGATCCTCCACAGGGTTACAAGTCCTGCTAGCAAGCCTGCTCCAGCATGGACTCCACTCTCCAGAGGTCCTGACAGAAGCCTACTCCAGTGCAGGTTTCCCATGGGGTCACATCCTCCTTTGGCCATCTACCTGCTCTAGCATGTGGTTCTTCATGGGCTGCAGGTGAATATCTGCTCCACCATTAACCTCCATGGGCTGCAGGACAACATCTTGCTTCACCATGGTCTTCACATGTCTGTCTACACTTCACATGCAGGGGAATCTCAGTGCTTAGAGCATCTCTTCTCCCTCCTTCTTCATTGACCTTGGAGTCTCCAGAATTGATGTGCTCACATATTTTCACTCCTCTCTCTGCCTGCAATTGTGCTGCATTTTTTCTTTCCCCTTTCTTAAACACCTTATCACAGAGGTGCTGCCACCTTGGCCAGTGGCAGGTCCATCTTGGAATTGGCTGGTATTGGCCCTGTTGGACATGGGGGAAGCTTCTAGCAGCTTTCTCACAGAAGCTTCCCTAGTATTCCCTTCACTACTAAAATATAATAACTTTTTTCTAAACATTTCTGAGTGCACATTATGTATATACAACCACATGTTCAATCAATCTTACTATTTTTGGATGTGAGTGAAGGCTTTCTCTCCTTACTGTATATATACTTCCCTGTTATTTGTGACTCTCTTTTCCTCTGTGTTATTTATTATAGGAGAGAGGTTATCCATTAAGACTTCCTAGTCTAATTCAAAAGCTGTTATTGAGACTCCTGATTCCATTAGTGCTTACATCAGTTAAAGTGCCTAGAAGATCACGATGAACAGTACTCCCTAAACCTGTACTCTGTTCTTTGAAAAACTACCATGTGTAAACTCTGTTTTTTCCCCTCTGATGATAATTTTAGGTAGAGGATAAAATGGATGAAAGAGCTGAAGCAGTGGAATGGGATAAAATTGGCTGAATTGTATAATGCTGTATAGGCAGGTCTGTTCAGAAAGGCCTAAATCCTCGCTTGATAAAGTGCTCTGTGAGTGTACTATTTTTCAGAAAGGTATGGTGTATAGGCAGAATAAATGGAACTCAAATGTGGTGAAAAGGATTGTGCATGTATATGAAAATGCAATTACATCCCATGAATGTGGCAAGCAGAAGTCAAATACTGTGCCCTACACAAAGTCAATAGAACTAGTTTCTAGTGAACTTGTACTTTCTTTATTTTGCTCACATTGGAAGGAGAGGTTGACTTTAGATATACAAATAACTTAACCAAATATCTCTGATTAAAAAAAGGGAAATGTTTATAGTGTCTAATTACACTCACTAGATCTGCTATTATACTCTGTTTCTCAGTAAAAAAATCAAAAGTCCTAGTGAGTTCATAATGGCTTCTGATTGGAAAGCTCTAATTAAAAAGGAGTCAATATAATATGACTTTGGTGATAAATTATACAGTTTGAATACCGAATTCCAGTACTGAGTTCTAATGAACATGAAACAATATTTTCAGACATCAGCTCTAAAGTTCTGTAAACCTGTATATTTACTGCCGCCTGCAGTTTCCACCCTTGACCTGGTTTGGATCAGACAACTAACTCTAAAAATGTTCTTGTTAAAAATTCCTAAAGATACCTTCAAAAATATGGCAATTTAGGATGTTATACTGAAATCATCCTCTAGCATCCTGACCAATACTATCTCTTTGTTTCCTGTGATATCCCAGTCTGTCTACACTAATTTTTATTTTATCTTTAGACAGGTGCAGGAACAGTGACCATCTTCGTGGTCTCTTTTTCACAATGTGTAAGAGAGTATGATCCTGGTTAAAGAATAACAATACCCTGACTTATGGTAAAATAAATCACAAGTATTAAGAACTAGTGGAATAGCTTTTCAGTGGTGAAGTGAGGTAGTCACGAGTTACAATGGATTTTGGAAACTTTGGAAAGGAAAGCAGTTTTAAATTTAAAACATCATATTTTTCTCCCTGTGTTTTCTTATCAAGTGTATTCATGTAGTATTTTTTTGGTAGTGTTTTTTTTTCACTCCTTGCTCTTGTGTTTTTCTTTAATGAGAAAATGGTGCTAGTTTCAGCCAGCATCTGAACTTAACTTTGTATTACTAACATGCTGGAGGTCACAAATTACTTCAGATAGCTATAGTCCAGAGAGTTACTGAATTATGAAATGTCCTCAGAATATTTTGTTCCTGCACACATCACTGGGTTGTCTCTTTAAGTTAGTAACATCCTGTGAGTGAAGACCTGGTGAGTACTGAGCTTGCCGTTCTATGTACAAGGGAAAGTCATCAAATTATGTCTGAATCATCCTCCAAATCTTCCTTGGAATAGCACTCTGCTAGGCTGAAGGATTTGCACTAGGAATAAATATTAAATGTTAAATAATTCCTAGGACCTATGCTGCTGAGATGTAGCATCTCACTGTAAGATTGCCTTACCTATTGGCATGAAGAAATGTGACGTGAAGTAGGACAGTAACTGGGGGGTCCTATTGTCCTACATGTCTTTGTTGCATTTACTCCTGAATAAACACAGAAACAGAATAGAATTCCTCCCTTTTTCTTATGAAGAAGTATTATTTAATTATTCAGTTATCATTAGTGTGATTCCTGAGGAAAAAAACCAACAAAACAACAAGCAAAACCAACCATAAAAGATCTACCTATTAGGTTTTTTTTTTTTTTTTTTTTAAGACAGAAGAGAAAATAGCACTAAAACCCATCTGGAGTGAGCATCCTTAGATGCTTAATGATGTGATTTTTCCAGGACTGATCCTAAATTTCAGTATCAGTTTCTTTCTCACAGCAATGAATATAATTATGAACTCTCTGGTACTAGTGCTGTATAGATAGTACCTTGCCTACACAGCTTGCTTACTTTTACATTTGAATATTCTTTACTCAGCCTTTTTTAAAAAATAAAATATTTAACAGAATCAATTAATTTTAGTTCAGATATGCCAGTCAGAAGGATGTGGATGTAATTAACATTCCCTATCTCACTCTTCCTCCCCTGCCTCTCTAAAGACGAACAATGTGCTTTAGTCAGCCTGATTGTAGCTCACTGGGGTCTGACCATTTAGGAGAATAAGACTCTATCTTGCCTGCCAACACCTCTCCGAGCATTGCAATGGAGCTGTGTTGCCACAGTTCTATTATCATCTTTGCTGAACAACCCAGTGTGTGAACCCCTTGCTATGTGTTGCTATCCTACTGGAGTTTCACTTGAGAGCATTAAATGGATATGGTAATTTAACAGGAAACTGGAATGTCTGAGAAATGCTGAAAAAGGGCTATTGAGGCATGCCTTACTTTACAGTGAAATAGTGGCAGGTTTCAGGAAAAGATTCTCTCTCTATTCTAAAACCCATCTGGAGTGAGCATCCTTAGATGCTTAATGATGTGATTTTTCCAGGACTGATCCTAAATTTCAGTATCAGTTTCTTTCTCACAGCAATGAATATAATTATGAACTCTCTGGTACTAGTGCTGTATAGATAGTACCTTGCCTACACAGCTTGCTTACTTTTACATTTGAATATTCTTTACTCAGCCTTTTTTAAAAAATAAAATATTTAACAGAATCAATTAATTTTAGTTCAGATATGCCAGTCAGAAGGATGTGGATGTAATTAACATTCCCTATCTCACTCTTCCTCCCCTGCCTCTCTAAAGACGAACAATGTGCTTTAGTCAGCCTGATTGTAGCTCACTGGGGTCTGACCATTTAGGAGAATAAGACTCTATCTTGCCTGCCAACACCTCTCCGAGCATTGCAATGGAGCTGTGTTGCCACAGTTCTATTATCATCTTTGCTGAACAACCCAGTGTGTGAACCCCTTGCTATGTGTTGCTATCCTACTGGAGTTTCACTTGAGAGCATTAAATGGATATGGTAATTTAACAGGAAACTGGAATGTCTGAGAAATGCTGAAAAAGGGCTATTGAGGCATGCCTTACTTTACAGTGAAATAGTGGCAGGTTTCAGGAAAAGATTCTCTCTCTATTAGAATGCAAACAAACACTGCTTTCCCCTAGAGCCTCCTGTCTAGCTATGGAATAATAACTCTAGACAAAAGCTGTACATTGTTATCATTGACATTTTACCTTTATTATATGCTTAGTTTTTCCATAAATTATAACATTCTTCAATTACAATTAAATGCGTGCAGTGGTGAATCAGGTATTATTAATCAAAATTGCTTTAAACGGTCACTTACAAGAACAGGTATCAGTGCAATATGGGAAATGGCATGAAGAAGTGAGTATCTGCAGCTAAAATATACCCTTTAGCAGGATGCCATTTTAAACAGGTTGTTGAGAGGTAATGTGGGTGTGTGTATTAAGCAGTGTGGCAGAAATTGAGTTCATAATGATTTGAGCTTCAAGGAGCTGGCAGAAAGGTTGAAGAAGATATAAATCAAACTGACAATTGAACATATTTATGCTGCCCCTTTTAACTATAATAAGAGACCGAAGTAGAAGGTAGGAAAGAAGAAAGAAGGGCAGGGGTGGTGGTGTTTGAGGGGTGGGGCATGTGTGTGTGCGAGAGAGAGAGAACTAATGAACCCAACAAAACCAAACTGATTATTTGAGATACTCAACCAGGCCATTCCAAATACTCAGCTGCACTGACCCAATCTTCTTTGATTGAGGAAGTTAAAAGTGGAAGTATGACTCAAAACCAGCGTTAGACCTCTGCTAAGGTTCTTGGTCTGGTGGGTAGTACCCCAGCAGAGCCAGGGAGATATTTTTAAAATAATCTATCTTCAGCCTGATTTCACTCACTCCCATAGACTATATAGCAGCTGAATTTTAGGCTGGTATCTCCCTTACCAAATACAGTACCTATGATGCCAGATCTTTGCTACTTGGATGATCCCTCTAAAAAAAAGTTTTCCAAAGTTTTATAAGTTTTTAGGTACTTTGCATCATCAGTGTATGTGAATGCACACAATCCAAGCTGGAATACTAAAAAGAGTTACTACAGTTATATTATTTAAATCAGGCATTTCAAAGAAGAACTCTTTTTAATTCAATTTGGATTTTGTTCAGTGTGATAAACATTACACACTGATCCTTAGTTTTGTGAGGATTTACATTTTTCTGTATTCTGTGATATAGGCAAATAGTAGCAGTCTAGAAAACCCTTGTTATTTCTTTGCAAAGGGGCCCTGATTTGTTCCATAGGGGTTTGTTGGTAAAAATTAATTAAAAACCTGTCTCTGTGGCTCTATTACACCTAACATCATGTTCACTGATGTAGTGGTCTATCTTATATCTCGTGTAAGGAGAGCAATCAAGAGATTGCTTTGTTGGCACACTGGTTAACCCATGAATTTGGATTCAATAATTCTGCTTTGCATGCACAAGAATTGTATTTATAAGATAAAGCAGACAGATTAGCTTTTAAATTCTTTGATTAGCAGATTAACTTTTAAATTCTTTGATTATTCATTGATGAGGGTTAAACACACATAATTTCCCAACATTCTCCTAACAGTATGTTCCCAGACTCCATCTATAGGGATTTGCTCTCAACATTGGTACCTAAACTGATCAAATCCCGAAGTCTTTATCTAAGATTTCAAAAAAGATTAACAATTAATCAATGATAAAAAGTTCTGTTCTATGAGTTTCTTTTCATGTACAATAATCAGATTCAAATGTAATTTAGTTGCTTAAATATCTTCACGAGGCAGTTAAGAGCTTAAATACAAGAAACTGCATAGAGACTATAACAATTTTATATAGTCCAACAAATCCCTATTTTTTTTACAATATGATATATATATACAAAAACCATCATAATATCTTGAATCAGTTTATCTACAAAAATCCAATAAAGGAAAACCATATTGGGAGTGTGTGTGCTTCATTTTACTTGTATGAAAGTTCAGTAAATAGTAAATATACACATCAATATATTCTTCCCAATTTGCTAGAAATTGGAACCTGGTTGTTGTCAACAGCCTGTAATGAAATTCTGTCCTGTGCTTAGGATCACTCCTGAGCCTATGTAAACCCTCCAGCAGCTTTTAAGTGGGGGATTGGACCTGTGCTCTTTAACTCCCTTAAAAGAATGTATCTGAGTGCCAAATCACCCTGAAGATTTGGGAGAGCTTCCCTATGAATGAGGGAGTAGCTGATTAGTGGTGAAAGCAAAACATCCTTGAGTACAGAGGCTGTCAGCTGCTAAGAAAATGTAATCCACTTCACTGTCAATAGTAAAAATGCTGGGATGGCTCTGCTAAACCTTTGCTAAGACTTCATGGCTTTAAAATCGGTTTTTAGGCAAAGAGAGAACTTGAGCACTGTGTCCCCATTTTAGTTTTTCACAGGCAGAGTGGGTTCAGCTGTCAGATACCGAAGGGGACCTTATTAGAAATAAGCACTCTAATGCAAAGTAGTTTATCTTTATGTTTATCCTGTAGCAGATCACATGGTAAAATTTGTGTAGGAGGATAGTTGTTTTCATTTTGAACAGAATTTTAATCATAGGCTTAGATGTTTTTCTGTGGTTATGTGTACTTGTCTCAGTCTATAAAAATACCTCACACAGGGTTAGGCTGAGGTGTTTTAAGGCTTTTCTGTGTAGGCCTTCTGTCTTCCTGGAAGACCAGTAGACTTCTGCTGTTTGAGGTGTGAATAAGGTATTGATCCTGAGGGGATCAAAGCCTCTGGGGTGCTTCATAAATCAGGAAAACTGAAATGAATCAACAAAGTTTTTATGACTGGAAGACCTCAAAAGAGAAGTTACTCACTTTCCATGAGAGCTGTTCTAAAGAAACAAGATCAATGCCAATCTTAATAGAAAATCTAAGGACTGTGGGTGAAATTATGGTTCACTGCCACTAGCAGTGAATACAGGAACTGACCTGTGTGACAGGCTTGATGATAACACTCAAATACAAAGATTTTATTTAATCTGCCATTTGGGTTTACCATAGTATCTTATAATCCTCGGTGACTTCCTTCATAGTGTCTAATATAATTATGATGTATTTAGTTGTGGCCATCATTACTGGTGATTCCTTCATACTTCATACAAAACATTGTCTAAGTTCTTTGAAGCTGGTACCCAAGTCCCTCAGAATATCAAAGTTCAGATATATTAAAGTTGGAGTAACAAGTTTCGTTAAGCGTATTTTTAGGTGTGCACAGCTTGATTATTTGGCGTAGCTCTGTTACATGGTTCTTATAACTACCTTAAAATACCAGTTGCAAACTAAATATTAATTGGGATGTTGGGATTTTCCATGCAACCAGACAAATGAATGTTTAGGAAGATGTAGATGCCTCAAGTCACCAGAAGCTTAATTAACTGGTGATTTTAATTCCACCAAAGTGCTGTAATACCAACCTAGTGAATAAAAAAAAACATTTACAAAGGAGTCTAGAAAAGAGTGTTATTTCTTTTTACACTGCGAGAGGAGCCTCTTCACAAGGCAGACATGTGACTGGGGGAGCAGAACAAATGCCACTCTTTAAGTGCAATGATGAATTGTCTGGTCATTGAGAAAGCATGGAATACTGGGGAGCACATACTCTTGCTGTAGTTTAAATTAAGTACACATTTAAGCCTGCAACTAGAAGAATCACAGAATCACAGAATCTTAGGGGTTGGAAGGGACCTCAGAAGATCATCTAGTCCAAGTCGCCTGCCAGAGCAGGGTCACCAGAGCACATGACACAGGAACTTGTCCAGGCAGGTTTTGAATGTCTCCAGAGAAGGACACTCCACAACTTCTCTGGGCAGCCTGTTCCAGTGCTCTGTCACTCTCACAGTAAAGAAGTTCTTCCTGATATTCACATGGAACCTCCTATGCTCCAGTTTTCATCCACTGCCCCTTGTCCTATAACTGGGCATCACTGAAAAAAACCTGGCTGCATCGTCCTGACACTCCCCCGTAACATATTTATAGACATTGATGAGGTCGCCCCTCAGCCTCCTCTTCTCCAAGCTAAAGAGACCCAGCTTCCTCAGCCTTTCCTCATAAGGGAGATGTTCCACTCCCTTAATCATCTTTGTGGCTCTGTGCTGGACTCTTTCAAGCAATTCCCTGTCCTGGTTGAACGGAGGGGCCAAGAACTGGACACAATATTCCAGATGCAGCCTCACCAAGACAGAATAGAAGGGGAGGAGAACCTCTCTTGACCTACTAACCACACCCTTTCTAATACACCTCAGGATGCCATTGGCCTTCTTGACCACAAGGGCACATTGCTGGCTCATGGTCATTCTCCTGTCCACCAGGACCCCCAGGTCTCTTTCTCCTACATTGCTCTCCAGCAGGTCAGCCCGCAACCTGTACTGGTCCATGGGGTTGTTCTTCCCCAGATGCAAGACTCTACACTTGCCCTTGCTGAATTTCATGAAGTTTCTCCCCGCTCAACTCTGCAGCCTGTCCATGTTTCTTACTTTTGTTGGATTATATTTTTCAGCACATTTACTGTAGTCATTAAAGAGTTGAATATAAAAAAATAGTTAGTTTCTCTGGTTTCTTAGCCCAGATGTCATGGTCTTATGTGCTGTATACATTTTTACATTTGTTGCTAGCCATCCTGCCCAAATAATTGAATTTGTGAACATGATGTAGTCTTGAATCAAGCTAATGGTTTGTGGCTGTTAGGGGCTAGGGCTAGACGTTGACTTTGTGCAGCTGACTTCAGAAAATCCATTAGTACTTTAGGACTCTTTTGGGCAATATAAGGGGTAGACTGTGCCAACAAGAAGGAAATATCATGGATCTGGGACCATGTGCATGAACTGCCATTATCAATACATATATAGCTCACCTTCTTTCTTCTCCTTTCTTTCCTTTCTTTCTTTCTTTCTTTCTTTCTTTCTTTCTTTCTTTCTTTCTTTCTTTCTTTCTTTCTTTCTTTCTTTCTTTCTTTCTTTCTTTCTTTCTTTCTTTCTTTCTCTTTCTTTCTTTCTTTCTTTCTTTCTTTCTTTCTTTCTTTCTTTCTTTCTTTCTTTCTTTCTTTCTTTCTTTCTTTCTTTCTTTCTTTCTTTCTTTCTTTCTTTCTTTTCTCATTCATTCTCAACACTGACTATAATTTAACTCTTCTGTGAATTTATTCACACTCACCATAAATCTGTCAACTGAAAAGCTAAAATGATCCAGACAGGGAAGAAGAATGTACCAAATGACTGATATATCCAATTAAGACTTCTCTGTGGAGGTATGAGGTACTAAAAATGTAATGCTAGTAATCATTCCACAGGACAGAACTTAGTTATATGAAATATTATTTTAATAAATGAATTCATCTAGGGAACTCTTGATCTACTGACAAACATTATTTATTTTTTTGTCAACAGGAAAGAAGATTGAAAATAGTAATTCCTATTTAATAAGTTCTCATCTGTTCCTTGCTGGGCTTAAAATAACAGCTATTATATTATTTCTTTTATGAACTTAATTTTCCCATGAGTTGTTACTTTCCTTTTCTCCTGCTCTGCAGCTTTCAATTTCCATAGAAAAAAAGGTGAAACTTCACAGTTCCCTCATGTTCCTTTCAAGCTACACATTTTCTGTTTGTGCATTCTCTGTGAAGAGTGTCTCTGTGAAGAGATAATTTCTTAATATTCATTAATCTTGGTATGCATCTGTGCTGTAGATAAATGCATATAGAGCTGCTACTGTGAAGAATGAAATAGACACCTGTGCCATTGGATTTCAGTTTCCCATTAGATGGTGGGGAGAGAGTGAAACCTAATTTCTGTGTTGAAGGAAAACTAGACATTGAAACATATTTATTTTGGTTCTTAAAAAAAAGAAGTCCTTTCGAAATTAAAACTCATATTAGAAAGAAGAATGACCTAGTGTTTTCATTTTCTCAAAGCAAAAAAGATAATGGAACTTCTTGTGCTGTGTCTAAACAGTCACCAAATTCCCAAAGACTCACTAGGTTGCCCCAAATTCTTGGCAAATGCCCCAAAGCAAGGAACTCATGTAAGTACCTAAGGAGTTGAGAACCTTTATAGCCCAAGGAGCACAGGTTTAAGACTCCAGTCTGGACCTACTGACTCCTGGCTATCTGTAGGAGCCCAGGTCTCTAGAGGTGTGCACACAAAGCCCAGGCCTCTGAAGATGTGCACACAATGCTGAGGGCTGCCAAGTGTCGTACACCTCTGGTTGCTTGGTGAACACTGCTGAATGTGTTGTTAGTTCCAAACCCATGATGTGACAGTTGCAGAGCTCCTATTTGTGAAAGATAACTTTAAAGTCATGGAGTTCTGCATCCCAGGCAATCCTCATGTTGAGATTGTGGACTGTAAGTGATGAGGCTTTTGACAGAGATAGCACAGAAAAAAAATGCAATAAATAGATAGCATGGAAATAGAAGTAATTGTTAACACAAAAGATTATAATTTTCACTACAAATGTCTTCTTTGAAAGCTGCTGATCTTCAGCTCTTCTAACAAGAGATTTTCAACTTCATAGAAAGAATTAAACAGTAGAACAATGTTTGCTTGACAGAGGATGACCCCTGAAGTAGTCTATTTACAATTGGCTGCTTTTGGTAGCCTTCTCTTGGGAAGGAATTTGTTTTCATTTTTCCTTAAGTTTCTGTCTTACTCCTGAGGACATACCACACTCACTAATAATACTTGCAAACAAGTGGGGAAAAAGTTTTCATGCAGTGAAATTGTTGGTTACCTTAATTTTCTAAATTATTATGTTTTTATGGAATCCATAATAATTGGACATTTGTTGTTTTTTGTGGTTTTGTGTTCGTTGTTTTTTAGGTTGTTTTGTCGTTGGGTTTGTTTGTTTGTTTGATATATGCTGGTATGTCATTAAGAAGAGGATTATGGTAATGATCCACAGTAATGAACTTCTCTATTTTCTTCCTATCCATGCACTTACTTTCAATTTAGTGTGAAAAAGAGAAATAAAAAGAGCATGAAGTTGACTGTAGATGCTCTTGTCAATAATTTAGAATATGATGATTAGACTGTAATTCACAACTTTGTTCAGTTATCTCAGCACTCTGACATACAGTGCATTGGTGAAAAATCCTCCCCTCTTCTATCACCTACCACTCTTCATGTATTTGCTATTATGTTATGATGGATCTAAGCTGAAAATGCTGTGTCAAATTTGTATCTGCATACACAGCATTTGGAATTTTGACTGAGAAACTGAAACTGCTGTTGTTCACCTGGGCAGCACTTGAATGTTTGCATAAAAAGAGTTTAAGACTATAAAAAAAAAGCTTTATGAAAATCTTTAAAAGGGCTTTTAAAGGTAAAGGTCTGGTTTTGTTGTTACATTTAAATATAATTATTTAATGCAACATATAACATGAATATAATGTAAGACTTGAATTCCCATTACTCTAAATTTTTTTGTTTATGAAATATCCACTTGTTGCATTTACAGGGAAACAGGAAAAGGGGCCATCATTTAGTTTGAAGGATATGTATGTAGCTTTTTCTAAACTGTTTTCTGACCATTATTTTCATAATCTGGATGCCATGTTGGTTGGTTTGTCAGTGTCATGCTTCCCTTATTTTACTGTCAGAACATGCCCTTGGTTTAGAGACTTTTGTACAGCTCAAGGAATTGCTGGTATTATGACTTAGATGAGAAACTTTTTGAACCTGTAATATGAACTGTAGCTTCTGTTTGCTATCTCTCCTCCCTCAAGGCACATAGAACCTGTGACTGGTATGACTTCCATTCTAACAAATAACTACCTGGACAAATTCCTTGATATATAATCAGAATCATTGCCATTGATGAACGGGTTTATCAAAGACAAGAGGAAATAAATTAATCTCAAATAAACCTTTTCATAAACATAAAATTAAACTATGTAATTAAAGCTGTTTCCTGATTTATAACCTTTGATTTTCTTGGTTTTTCCCATCTCTGTTTCCTAAAGTTTATGCTTTTAGGTTTCACTCTGTTATCCAAATTTCTGTTTATCCTCTCAAATGAAGTCATGTTTCTCTGTTCTCTTCTGTCTTTATACTGTACCTGCAGATAAGCAACTTCTTCCTATTCACTGATTTGGGAGTTCAGAAAACAGTATTCTCTGATTCAAAAAAATACTATTAATGTAAAGTGATAAGACAGAATGATAGGCTGTTACTTTTGTGAGCAGGGGAATCTTTCTTCCTTGAGGGAGTACTTGCAAACTGTTCTCAGATGTTGGCAGTGGGGCATTTTTTGATAAAAGAATAAAATGAAGATGAGGTGTGGAATAGCAGACATTTATTTTATTTATTTTAGGGCAAGATAAAAATATAATCAATAGCTATGAGCATGTGAAAAAACCCCAACAAAACAAACACAGACTGAAATTAAGTTTACTCTATTACAATATTGGTATTGTGTATTTATTTACACACAGCTTTTACTGTAAGGTTTTAGTTTGAATTCTTGTCCAAGCTTTCTTTTCTTTTTATTTTCATAATGTTATTCCTCTAATTGACAGATTTATATTTTTGCTTTAATTTTCTTCTTTAACCGTTTTCATGATTCTTTCTTTGTACTTCAGATTTTTCCTCCTTATGTTTTAGCTTGGTCTTTTTTTTTATACATCTCTTTTTGCTTCTTACATTTATTAACGTTTATAGCATTGAGCATATTTTATTTATGCAAAGCTCTTTTTGTCTTTTGTCCCAATTTTGCACTAAACCAGAAGCTCTTCCTTTCTTGCACTGATTCCTGAAAGAAACTAGACATATCAATGCAATCATTTGGGAAAAAAAGATAACAAAACAAACAAACAAAAAACAACCCAAAAACTGGTAAAAATTAAGGAGATCTTGACTTTAATCAGAACTGTCTGTAAGTGCCTGATTTACAGTCTGTGCACTTGAGTAAAATGTTTTCCTCTACTCCTTGTGGAGTGGCCTTTGGCTTTCCAGTAGCCATGGATAATGAATAATAAATACATTGATGCTCATAGACCTGAGACACAGAATGGATTTCGCAATGTATATCTGAAGTAAATGTGAGCTCAAAGCTTGTGCGAATCTCTAATGAGGCTGCAAAAATGCACATTAGCAGTACATGAGCATTAGGTTTAGTGCATAAAGAATTTGGGCCTTCTAGATGTTTTTCCTTACAAAAGAAAGTTGTCTTTTGATGATCCATCTGCTTTTAAGCTGGTCAAGCATGATCTACAAGAACAAGTTTTCATTAATCACAACTGCTCCCAGGAAGTGCCAGGTGCTTTCAGCTAATGCATCTAGTGGGTGCAGGGGTGGCTTTAATTGAATGGCTCCTGCTTCAATATTTTTTGGTGTTCACTATCATGATTTCTCTACTGAACAGATGGGGATGAAGCAAAGAGCAGTGAAAAATGCTTTTTCATGAGTTGTGATGCCTGCAAGATGTGCTCTGGAGAAAGTTTCGACTGCTTTTGCTTGTGTGAGGGCTCATAAGCAAAAGGGAGGGGGACAATGCCGGATACAATCATGTGCCATGAGTCCAGTTCTGGTGTGGGGTGATGAGTTGGAGATGCTATTCAGAACTGAAGGAGGTAGGTGATGAAAGAGGAGGAAGAGGTATGCTTGGTATAAAAGCACTGCAAGTGTCTCACAGAAATTGATTTAGACTAAATTTTTCATCGAATCTTCCTCAGGAACCTCTTGTAACCCTTGCCTGTCTGATTCCTGTCCTTCAGTACCCACTGGCTGTTTTGGAGCTCTTTTGTTTGTTTTAACACTGAAAGTCTCATCATGGAGCTGCAGAAAGCAAGTCTGTTATTAATTTCCTCTTTCACCTTGCCTAGGAATCAGGCACTCTGGGGAAGGGAGTTAAAGCAATAGAAGCTAATCTTCCTTCTGATTTTTGTGGAGGCCACAGGTGGACAGTGAACCACAGGTGCTGCCCTTGAAGCTCTTCACATTTGGCAACCCTGATGAAATAAAGACAGTAGAGTTCAAAAACTGACAATTCTTAGGCCTTTAGTGCTTACCAAAGAACAAGTCAACTTTTTTTTTTTTTTTTTTTTTTTAAATCTGCATAAGCATAAGCTCACTTGAGTTAAAAAACCTTCTCTCCACATTTATTATGGCTTCTGTTACAGAAAGAAAAAAAAGTGTTTGTTTTTCTTTAAATACTCAATATAAAAGTTAGTAATGAAGTCTCTATTGAAAAAAATAAATACTTCTGCATTATTTTATTTTGTATTGAACCCTGAGGTATTAACCATAGAATTTAATTCTGAAAGCTGCTATAAGCTTGGGAGCTGCACTGCTCCTTCCTTGACAAAGTCACCATTCTTCAATTCCTTTCCTACACAGGCTGTTCCTCAAAAATAAGCTGTACACTCTCTTTTTAGTGTTTTACCTTTAATAGTGTCATTAAGATATGTCAGAATAAATGAGAACTTCCTCGTGAGCCCCCAAAATACTACCCACTTTTGGTTATCCAAGTGGGTAGTAACAAGATTAAAGGGAGAAGTTCAAAAGCAATTAAAAATTACTTCAGGTCATTAGGGAGGTTGGTTGCAGGATCAGGAGCACAGGTCAATCCCTTCAGTGGCAGGGAAGTGTACTGAAAGAAACAGGAAAACACAAGTGATTAACACATGGCTTAGAGGCTGGTGCCACTGACAGAATGTTCTGATCAATGGCTACCAACTTTTCAGAAGCGATAGATGAGGAAGAAGAAATTATGGGGTGGCTCTCTATATTAGGGAGACATATGAATGCCAGAAAATGAATGAGGGTGATGATAGGATTGAGTCTTTATGGGTAAGAAGTAGGGAGAAGGGCAACAAGATTGATATAGCGGTGGGTGTCTGTTATAGAAACTGACCAGGAAAGGTGGCCTCCTGGACCTGTTCCTTGTGAACAAAGAAGAACTTGAGGGGGAAGTAATGGTTGGAGGCTGTCTAGGGCACAGTGATCATAGTGTTTTCAATTCTTGGAGAAGTAAGGAGTGGAGTCAGTAGAACTGGCACCATGGGCTTCCAGAGGGCAGACTTTGGTCTTTTGAGGGGGATTGATCAAAAAATATCCTTTAGGAGTCAGTGCTGAAGGGGAGTCCAGGAAGGCTGGACAAACTTTGAAAAAGAAGTCTTAAAGACACAGGAGTGGGCAGGCCCCATGTGCTGAAAGATGAGTTGATGAGGAAGACCGGCTTGGCTGATTGGAGAGCTTTGGCTGGAACTCAGGAACGAAAGGAGAGCTTATAGAATTTAGTAGAGGGGATGGGCCTCTCATGAACCACAGAATCACAGAATCTTAGGGGTTGGAAGGGACCGTGAAAGATCATATAGTCCAACCCTCCTGCCAGAGCAGGATCACCTAGAGTACGTCACACAGGAAGACATCTAGGCAGGGTTTAAATGTCTCCAAAGAAGACTCCACAACCTCTCTGGGCAGCCTGTTCTTGTGTTCTGGCACCCACACAGTGGAAAAGTTTTCCTCATGTTTACATGTGCTCCAGTTTGCATCCATTGCCCCTTTTCCTATCATTGGTCATCGCTCAGAAGAGTCTGCCTCCGTTCTCCTGACACTCACCCTTTACATATTTGTGAACATTAATGAGGTCACCCCTCAGTCTCCTCCAAGCTAAAGAGGCCCAGCTCCCTCACCCTTTCCTCATAAGGGAGATGTTCCACTCCCTTAATCATCTTTATGGCTCTGCTCTGGACACTTCCAAGCAATTCCCTGTCCTTCTGGAACTGAGGGGCCCAGAACTGGACACAATATTCCAGATGTGGCCTCACCAAGGCAGAACAGAGGAGGAGGAGACCCTCTCTCAACCTACTAACCGCACCCCTTCTAATATATCCCAGGATGTCATTGGTCTTGGCCACAAGGGCACATTGCTGGCTCATAGTCACCCTTCTGTCTAACAGGACCCCAAGTCCCTTTCACCTACACTGCTCTTCAACTGATCAATCTCCAACCTGTACTGGTACATGGGATTGATCTTTCTGAGATGCAAGACCCTACAATTTCCCTTGTTGTATTTAATTAAATTTCTCCCTGCCCAGCTCTCTAGCCTGTCCAGGTCTTGCTGGATGGCATCAACAGCCTTCTGGTGTGTCAACCACTCCTCCCAGCTTAGTGTCATCAGAAAACTTGTCCTCTGTTCCCTCATGCAGGTCACTGATTAATATATTGAATAGTACTGGTCTGAGTACTGACCCCTGCGGGACTCCACTAGGTGCGGGACTCCACTAGGTACAGGCCTCCAACAAGACTCTGTCCCATTGACACAGCTCTCTGACTTCTTTCCTGCAACCAGTTACTAATCCACCTCACTTCTCAATCATCCAGACCACAAAAAAAAGGTGAAAGTTGTATAGATGTTGTGCTTGAGGATCTGGTTTAGGGGTGGACATAGTAGAGTAGGGTTAAAGGTTGGACTTGATGATCTAAAAGTTCTCTTCCAACCTAGATAATTCTCTGATTCTATGAAGTTAAATGACAATGAGAGAAAAGTCTCTGTATCACAACAATCAAGTGATCAAGAACTAAAGAATAAAGATAATGGTAACTGATCTGCTTATACCAACCATATTAATGACATAAAATATGTGTCCTATGAACAGTTCCTGTAATTCATCGAAAACTTCATGAGTTCTATGTTTGACCAATTTTACCAGCCCTTTGTCTCTATATACTTTCTAATACCAAGACTATTAACGCCTTACATGATTTTCATACGGTATATAAACAGGTAGATATGATAAACCTAAAAAGAAAATACTGTAATTGCACTAAAGTTAGTAGTGAGAGGCAACTATTATAAATATACCCAGAGGAAAGCACTCTAGCAGAAATAAAGCAGCATTTCTCTGAATTGTGGGTAAAAATACAAAGAATTTTGCCAAGTATGAAGAGAAAATTGAAATTTAAAAAAATATCATTACATTTCTTTAAATGATCTTTCATATCCTCTGAAATGCCATGAAATATGTGATATTTCTATGACGTGTCTGGGTTTTGTAATCTGTACTAGATAATTGCCTTGAAATAACCATTGTTACAGCTTGTAAGAAGGAAAAGGGTGGCCTCCTCCACTGTAGCGCTCAGGGTATTTAATAAAAGCTCCAGTGGCACAGAGTAAGTTAAGGAGAACACAATGGTACTAGCATCTCTTAAAAGAGGTATAACTGGATGGCTGGACACTGTATCAGAGGACTCTGTTAACAAATTTCACCCTTCATGTTCTAGCTTCTAGGAGCATTTTGTATGAATCTCCAACAAGAATTACATCCATAAGGCTCATTATAGCCTTGATCCTCTGCACATCTCTGCCACACAGAGATAGGCTGTTAAGATACAGCCTAATGTCATTGTAATGAGTTCTTTCTTCCTTACACAATATACAACATTGCATATTTCTGTTTTTTATTTTTCCCTTGCCGTCTACTGATCATCTGATACAGTAGCTGCAAAGTCAGTAGAGGTCCTGATGAAAGAGAGGAAGACATCTTGACAATAACATAATTTAAAATTAAATAGAAAATGAAATAAGCCCAGAACTAATAGAAAATGAAAAAACTGCACATTGGTTTTGTATGCTTGAACTGTCCATGCACAGGCAATAGTTCTTGCTTTTTTTACTATAGCTGATGCTATGACAGTAGAAACATTGGCATGATCAGGACTGCTTGCAGAGATAAATGAGTTTTGTAGAAGAATATGTGATGAGGACAAATCAACCATTTATGTAAAAAATATAAAATGTGAGCAGAGCTGACATACATCTGAACAGAAGAAAAAATTCAAGAATTGAAATATGTGGTACTGTCAGATTTGTTGAAGGAAATAGATAAGTAAATCCATAAATTGTCCTATTTATGAAGAAACAAATTCTCAGGCAAAAGGTGTGTTACTAGCACCCAGATTTTTGCATGATTAAGAACTACTGGACTGCATACAAAGGTAACTCCCAGAAACATCTTCTTTATTCATACTGTGCTTTGGAAAGCTATAAATAAATTACTATCCTGTGTAGAGTTTATCTTTACAACATTGTCTAACTATTTCAGCAAAATCTGTATTGCCATGGTGGAAGTTACACTGAATAGGAAAAGTAAAATAATGTATTGAACTATATTAAAAACAGGAAAAGTCCCATTCAGAATCATGCATACTGAAAAGAACTTCTTGTGCGGAGAGGCTGCATTGAGATTCTCCAAGGAACATGTGTATGGTTATTAGATGAGAATTTACCACTCAACTCTCTCCTTTCTTTCATACTGATTTTTAATGCTAGTGAGGTTGTACATAATTTTGCCAGTGCATTTCTTGAAAGAACTGCAACTGTTACTTTCAAGTAACAAATACTAACAAAACAAACAAAATAGCATAACATGGTCATGAAGAATATCTTCTAAAAGCCTATTTGTATACATGTCAGTTCTTAATACATTTTCATTTTTTATGGTGGCTTCAAAATCATGCTTTGGGAACACAATTACCACCTTAACTCTTTTATCTTTATATTCTCAAAGTTGCAATTGTTTTGTATTATTTCCTTATGTAATAATAATAGAGTTGAAATATAAAGTTTTAAGATATTTTTTTTCTCAATTACATCACATCACTGTTCAAGCTAAGGTTAAGAACTGTATTAGCTTGTATGTATATTTGGTTTAACTCAGCTTACCTGCTTGCTATCACACTACCTGAATTCAGAGACTTACAGTAACATTTCAGAAGAGGAAACTAAGGAAACTAAGCAGAAAAGACAGATTTAGGATTTCCGATGTGAACATTAAGTTTTTAGAAAAGTCAGTGAGTGAATTAACCATGAAAAAACTTTTTTTAATCTCTATTTTGGGTTTTGTGGATTTTTTTGCCATGTGATCGGAGAATAAGCTCAAGCATCTTCTATTGGACATCCCTCCACGCCCCCATTACACAGCAGACCAAACCCAAGGTCACTGAAGTTTCTGCTGTAGATGAAGATGCAGAAGGGCAGCAGGTTCTCAGGGAGGAACACTGACAGTAGAAGCATGCAGCAAGTGTAGCACTGAGCCAGAAGACTTTGAATGCTTACCTGTAATAACTACCTTTGGAAGACCTATAATAAGCAGTAGGCAAACCCTCAGAATATGAGTTTGAATTTTAACCTTTTCTTCATCCATATTTGCTGCTAAATAAAAAACATCATTTCATTTCACTTTCTTGGTGAGCTGAACACCAAATGGGAGAGACTTAGGAGTTCTGCAGGTCTTATGCTCTTCCTGGACATGTCCTGCCCTTGGTGGTGGCCCTGCTGCCTTTTAGGCAGTAGACAACAGTAGAATTTGACTGCATTTACATGTGCACACACATAACACAACAGGTGACTAAGAGAATAATATCGCACAAACAAGAAAGGTCTTTACAAGACATGGCACTTGAGAACGTGCTTGTCTCTGTAAGCTTAGACACAGACAACAAAATCCCTTCTGTGGGCTGCTACAGAGCTGCACAAATATGTGAGAACTCTTGTATTTTAAGATATGAGTAAAGTCAAACCCTGCCTCCTAATCCTTAAGAAAAACGTCTCTGTATTTTGACTGTCAACACCTTCCAGCAAGCTGGTAAAAGACTTGCAGTTGCCACTTGTTGCAATGCTGCAGCAGCAGCAAATTACTCTTAAGACAGTTTGCAGAAGGAAGATTTTAATCCTGTTTCTCAGGTTTTGATGGGGTTAGGCTTCCTATCCTCCCAGGACAAGAGCCTCATCTGCTAATGTGGGAGTAGTAGCATCTGCCTGGGTGGCAGGATGAACATTTGAGAATGTAAAGTCTGTGGCCACTTTAAATCAGAATTGTACTGGCAGAAAGATGACAGCTGTGATGTTTCCTGAGCTTACTATGTTCTTAATTAAAAATCTTGAAATTTTGTTCTCTGTGCTTTTCTCAAAGTCTTGCTCTTTTGATGAAGAAGATCTTCTAATTTCTATTCTGAATCATGGCTAGTTTATATTTATTTGTGCCAGTTAGCTGAAAAACCTTACTTTTCTGTTGCTGAAAGATATTTGCACATCTTTTCACCTTTCATTTTGCAGCATTAAAAGGACAAAGCACCTCTCTCACTCTCTGGGAAGGATAACTTCCTACTGCAAACATGCATTGCAAGAATAGATCTGAAAAACAAACAAAAAACTCTCGATGATTAAACAAAAATGAAAGTCTGAGATTTATTTTATTTTTTTTTTTTTTTCTGGTACATGCTTATTGTCTGTTTGAAGTAGCAGTACTTTTGAATCCAGAAGAGAAATAAAATTATTTCTTAAAGGCTGCACTGTAATGTTCTTGTATTAAATAACCACTTTGACCTTACAATCTTTCTCTTAGTTCCAGTACAGATGGACCTGGACCATTGGTTATGATAGATCCAGAGCAATCTTAATCTTGTAGACTTGACTCAACGCAGGACCAAATGGTACCATGTTGAAGCTGCGACATGGAAAACAAATCATATTGTCACTAGGATGTTCACCTTGACTGATGTTATGTACAGCAAGAAATTGTTAAGCAGCTGTAGAGTGCTGGTGGCTTAACCTATGAAAGACTGAATTTGTAATGCTTTACTTAGTGATCTAGTACCAAAATAATAGCTCTCCTCCAGCTAATCACACTGGACTAATTCTGGACAATTACATAAAAGAATTGTTGGCAGAAATTAAATACTTATTTAATCAACTACTGAAATCTGAAGGATCAGACATGACGAAAAGAAGACCTTGCATTTGTACGTATTCTTTGTCTTTTAAGCCTTATCAGGAAACACAAAACCAAGGCTGATACAGACTTTTGATAGATCAGGACTTCCTGAAAAACCTCAGTGTTTGGAGGGTCAAGGAACATCTGTAAAAGTAACGTTACTCCTTTAAATTTAAATTCTGACAAACTAAAAGAAATACTTACTACCAACGATGTCAGACACTTAGAGAAAATTCATTCTTCCATGTGAAGTTAAACATACAAGAATTGTCTATCATAAATAAAAACTTCCCGTTTTACTATAGAAAATATTATCTTAAAAGTAATTGAAACAGGAATCCATATGGATGAGATATGCAACTGAATCACAGAGTCACAGAGTGGTCAGGGTTGGAAGGGACCTCTGGAGATCATCTCGTCCTCTCTGCTAGAGCAGGATCTCGTAGCACAGATCACACAGGAACATGTCCAAGCAGGTTTGGGATGTTTCCAGGGATGGAGACTCCATAACCTCTCCGAGCAGCTTGACTCAGTGCTCTGTTACCCTCAGAGTAAATAAATATTTTCTTATATTCAGGTTAAGCCTCTCATTTACCATTTTCTGCCCACTGTCCCTTGTTCTGTCACTGGATACCACTGAGAAGAGTCTGGCCCCATCCTACTGAATCCCGCTTTAGACATTTATAAGCATTGATGAGATGATAAGATCCCCCCTCAGCCTCCTTTTATCCAGGCTGAACAGCCCCTGCTCTCTCAGCCCTTCCTCATATGGTACATGGTCCAACTCCTTAATCATCTTAACCACCCTAAAAATCATGCTGTCTGCACACACACCAACACTGGCTTTACAGAGGCTGCCAAGCAACAGGGCTTTACAAGACCTGTGCTCCATCCCACCTGTGAACATGAATATACATTAGGCCACACACTTTGTAAAGCCCAGCTGCTATTGTGGGATGAGAAATTTTAGGAATTGCACAAAACACATCCTGGGTGAGGCAGAGGGCTCTCCAGTTTGCTGGATTTATGGCCTGTGCCTAAGAGCCCATGCCTGGCTCATCATAAAGCCTGCACATAAATGATGTGAGACTTCTGAAAAACAACTGTGATACAATAAAATACAATAAAAACCAACTGTGGCACTCTATAAAACAGTAATCAAATGCAGAACATTACATGAGCATAGGAGATTATTTAATTAAACACTATAACACTTAACCACAATGGACAAGATTAAAACCCTGAAAAAATTATAATATAATCCTGACATTTCCAAAGTTACCATTGTCATCTACATGAATTATACCCCTGTATTGGACATATTAGAGGGGGGAAAATTAAAAAAAAATAATCTATTTGTGTGATTAAAAACATTTAAACTCGCTGCCCTCTCAGCAGCTCATAAACTCATGTACAAAAGGGCAGTGACGACCCAGGATGCTGTCACAGGGCATCTATTTGCAGTCAGAGTGACAATCCATCTTTTACATTTCTTTTATAGGATTTTGGAAATAAAATGAGAATTAAAAAAAACCCAACAAACAGCATCCTAAAAATATGAAAAGAATAGGTAATTTTTTTCTCAGCTAAACTAGTAATAAAAAACATGGAAAGCATGGAAAGCATGAAGGTGAACGAAAATACACAGATGACAGACCAGAGGTTAAAGATGGAGGGAAAGTAGAACCACAGGATAAAAAAAAATTACTACTTTTCTTTTGTTTTCAAGACAGTTGACTTTGAGTGTAAGAGGGAGAGCAAAGCTAATTAGAAAGGAAAACAGAAGAAGGCAAATAACACATCTAAAAAGCAAAGCTTTGAGAACTTGACACAAGAAGAACTGAGGATGTGGCTCACAGTGAATAAAATTGTATTTTTAACAAATCTGTGAGCTTGCAGATAGCTTTTGTTAATGAAGAATTTCTGATAATACTGCACATGCTGGCAAAGGAAGCAGTGACTCAGGCAGCAAGAGAGACTTAATAATTTATTTTGAAAAGAGTACATTTTTAAAGAACACTTTGTGAGGAAAGTAAATTGAAGACATGGAAGTAAAAAGAAAGTATAGTAAAACTAAGCATAGCTCATCAAAGACAGCTCATATCCGAATAATAGGGTATCCTTTGATTAAAATAAATTGTTTCCTAGATAAAGGAAGGTAGTGAATCTAATTGATCTGCTTGTTGCAAAAATGTTTGATCTGTGTCTTCACTGGAAAGTGTTAGTCAAATTAGAACAGGAACTCAATACAATATTATGTGGTACAGAAGAAAATGGAGCAAATGTTGTGATAAAAGGTGAAATCTCAGCCTGGAGAGAAATTAACAGTTGACTACTTTAAGAACTGGCCTTAAGATCAATCTTGAACAATATTTTCACAATTGTACTAAAATTAAAAGTGTTATTAAATTGCCTAAATTAAAAATGTGGATTTTTTCCCCCTGACTACTTGCAAAAGCTTCCTGCACAACCAGGCCAGTCTTCTTCCCACCTGGCTCATTTTTCGGCACATATGAGTCCAGGATTAGTCTCTCCAGTGCTCTTAAGATGTTCTTGATTGCCCTCAGACTTTTTGTAGGGATTTCCTTACTACTGACCTGAAAGATCAGTAATGGGTAATAATTAGAGAGACCTTCTCTGTAAAGTCTCTTACATGGGCCCCAGAGAGGAAGCATACTTCCCTATGGGTTGGGTTCAGTCAGTGAATAGGGCCCTTTATTCCTCTGAGGAGGGAGTCAACAATGACAATCACTCTTCTCTTTTTCTTAGCAGAAGAGTTTGTCATATGAGTAGGCCAACTCACCTTGGACTGTTTCTCTGACCTGTACATACAATCATCTATATTGTCATGAGCTTGCCCCTCTACCTCCAGAGCCTCGTACCTGTTGTGTAAACGTACCCGAGGGGGATACTTCCTAATACTGTACCTGGTACTTCCTAATGTCTCAACTTCATCTTGTTGCTCAGCCACCCTGCAGAGCAGGTTATCTATGTGGTAACACTGTGCACATCTGTTAATACAATCATCTAATACCAGAGATAGGCTGTGGCATTCCCTGCAGCCAGAGGCTTGGACAGCCACATGCCCGTGTGGCACCATTGTCTGGGTTGCTGCATCCTTTATAGATGTTACCACTTTTGGCCGAGTGGATACCATCTCTAACTTTCTTCTTATTGTTGCTGTACCCTCTTCCAGTTTAAAACTGTTACCCCTTGTCCTGTTACTACATGCCCTAGAAAAAGTTCCTCCATGGCTTTCCTGTAGCCCCTTCAGGTACTGAAAGGCTGCTAAAAGGTCTCCCTGAAGCCTTCCCTTCTCCAGGCAGAACAATCCCAACTCTCTCAGCCTGTATTTGTAGGAGAGGAGCTCCAGCCCTCTGATCATCTTCACAGCCATTCTCCATTAGTCTCCATTTGGACATCAAGCTGTTGAGCAGAACTCTGAGTGCGACCATCCAGCCAATTCCTTATCCACTGAGTGTTCCATCCATAGAATCCACATCTTTCCAATTTGGAGACCAGGTTGTCATGCGGGACAGGGTCGAGTGCTTTTCAGAAGTCCAGGTAGATGACATCAGTTGCTTTCCCCTTGTCCACTGATGTTGTGACACCATCAGAAAAAACCACCAAATCTGTCAGGCAAGATTAGCCCTTGGTGAAGCCTTGGTGTATATAACATAGAAGAAAGGCAAAGAGGAAAAATAAAAGTTCAACAGCACTTACTGTGATGAAATTTAAACTATAACAAGCTTCTTATCTTTTAAAATATTTAGTCTTCAGAGTAAAAGAGCATTTTTCTAAGATGAAATTAAGTTTATTTTGTTTTTTTTAAAAAGAAACATTATAGACACATTAGTGCGACTGATAGAATGAAACTAACTGAGAATTACTAAATTAGGGAAAAGTGGATGGAATTTGCTTAATTAATCTACAAAGTTTTAATTAACCTCTCCAGTGGTCCAATTAAGGTTCAGAGATATCTCAGGTGATAGCCTTAAAACAAAACCACAAATTACGTTAAATTGGACATCAGTTGATTCCCTCAACTAATTAGTTTCATTGTGAGTTTAAGAAGCTAAATTCAAAACATAAAATAAGTGGGGGAAGGAATAATAAGCAAAATATTGTGAAAGCAATATCTTAAGAAAATATCAGCAAATTACTCCAGCTGAATAGAGGCACATTGAAGACTATTTGAAATAAAAGATTACTTAGGAAGGTACTCAAAAGAGAATAATACTGAAGTCCACTAAATCTGGAATGTAATCAGCATGCTACCTATTGCCATGCTGAGTAGAATATATTAATATTTTTTAGCTATCAGACATTTTTCAACTTGGATTTCTCTAAGAATGATACTCGGTTTTAAAAATGTTTCTGAACTCAGGCCTTGTGACTAAATTTTCTTCAGTTCACTGTTGCAAACTGAAATAACTCTACTGGGTTTATTCCAGATGTACTCTTGGGAAGGTAAATGGCTCTAACCCCAGATGTCACATAGCCTGCTAAGATTGTTTCTTAAAATTCCATGACCTCTTCTAGTTCTTTCCTGTTGGATGTTGTGATTCTAAGTCTTGGTCATTAGGTTTGTTGTGAATTTATTATGGTGGGTTGGAAAAATGTATATGGTCAGTTGAAACTCAGAGAGTTCAGCAAAACCTTCTGCATTAAATGTTTATTTCAAAATGGTCTTCAGCTGTGGTGAAACTGGAACTCATGGTCACAGCAGCCTGTGCAGTTCCTACACAAAATCTGCCACATAAATGATATAGCTAGGCTAGTACCCTTACAGTGAAACAGTTGACTAAACTAAATTAAAGAAAAAAAAAAGGGCTTGGTACTGAATGCAAAACTTTTGCAAGTTTCCCAGGTATTCAAAACTACTGAAAATTGTATTACTATTATGTGCCTTATTTGGATGTAGAAGCTTGACTTAAAGTTACAACTTTTATGATTATTTTTTAGACTGGATTCTTCATGCTAGAAAAGATGCAATAAATAGTAAAACTACAGGCCAAAGAAAGCAGGGATAAATATAGAAGTAGGAACAGGACCTATTCAGAGATTACTAATTTTACACTGTTTTTTATGTTCTGCAAGTTTTGTTAATGATATATCTGATAGATTCTGTCTCAAAAGGACTAAGAAGTATAATGTAATTGGAAATTAAATATTTTATGAGTTCAGGGAGATTTAAAAAACATTTATGACAAAATGAAATAATTTTATCTTCCTTCATAAATAACAATTAATAACGTTCATATAATTTGCATTGGAGTGATCACATATAACTGTAGCTATCTAAAATTCATCTATCTGTCTTGCTAGTTCCCTCAGATCACTTAGTAGACAGTGAATATACAGAAATGGAAAATTAAAAATTTCTATGTTTTTCATAGTGACATAAATGGCTCTCTACAACAACTGATCAATTTTCAATTAACGTAAAAGGAGCCTATGTAAAAGGGTTTGATTATTTTTGTGATTTTTCTTTCACTAGAAATGTAATAATTTATGGCTTTAGTTCTGACAACTCAGTCTGGGCCAACAGCAAAAGATTTTGGAATTTTTTTTAAAAACAGAGGTCTCCACACACTGAAACTTCATAGTACTACTAAAAGGGATTAGCTTTAAGGATACAGAATCAGGGAAATATAAGAAAGTGAGAACATTGTGTGTTACTAATATGGAAAGTAAAAGGTGCAGGTCCCTGGGGGCACCAACAGGCCAGACTGGCCCTCAACAGGCACCTGGGGACTGCCACCCCTCCCCTGTCCATGGCCCTGAGACCCTGTTTTAGCTGAGCCTTGGATCTCAGCCCTTCCCCAGCCTCATCTTGTGACAGGTGGGCCAGGGGCACCCCTCTGGGACGAATCCCCTGGAGAGATGCTGTCTTCAGCCCACTCTCCTGCCCCGTCTCCTGCTCCTGGTTGGACTCTGGCCCTGGGTAATCACTGGCCCTGCCCGAGGCTGTTGATGGACCCTGTTAATAGCCTTTGGCTCTGCCTACCATGATCAGTCCCCATCAGATGGAAACTGTGAGGGCATGGCTGGTACCATGGTTGCTCCCAGCTCCTGGCTTCCCTGTCCTGAAGGAGCAGCTGGCCCTCACAGCACCCTGGTTGGGACTGGCCTGTGGATAAATTCTGGCATCCAGGATAGAGTCAGGAATTGAAAAAGCAAAACATATGAAAGTAGATATGAAAAAACAAATCAGAAATTGTTTTGGAAGTTCGGTAATGAAATTTGAAAGCCTATGCAGTGACCAAGGACTGAGCCAAGAGACTGAAAGGAGCAGAGCAAGCTCAACACCTGGTAGAAATGATCAGCAGTGTGCTCCTTAATTGACTTCTTAAGAGCTGTAGCAAGTCTTTTCTGGTATAGCTTGTGAAAATGAACTTTTAATTGTTATCAGCTGTGAGTTTTGCTTCTCCTTGTGATAGACCAACACCTGATGGTCCTGAGCAAGCCTCTACAAGGTGTGTATGTGTTCTCTGAAGCACCACTGTGGGGTTGGAAACTTCTGAGGGGAGAGAAAGAGGCAGCATAACTCTACCAGAGACCACTCAATAAAAAAACTAGTTTACCTGTGAACAGTTAGCAGAAATATATGTCACCAACTTGATTTCAGTAAAAACTTCTCAATAAATTAGTATCTGTTCAGAAATATGTTGGTGAAAATATTATCTGTCCAGCCAGCAGATGTACAATCTTACACCTCCTACCTTTTAGTTCTTCATCTAGTTTATCTGTCAGAAAACTGAAATAAAATTGTAAGCGTCTATGTTGTCTAGTGTAGAAAGGAAGAGAAAGGGCATTATAAAAAGCCATTTTGAACAGTCATTCTGATACTTGGATCTTTCTGTAAGCTGTTCGAAAAGAACTAGAAAGCTCTTAGTTTTTGAAATAAATTATCACAAATTGAGAATTTTGGAAATAGTTATGAAACAAATGCAGTACGTTAAAAAGGTAGGATGCATAATAAGAGACTCAAAGTGTGCAGAGATAGTCCTGCGTTTAGATTTGGACCCAAGTAAACACCTTCACTGCAAGTTTAATTCATGTTGTGTTGTGCAGGACTGTGGGTCATACTGGCTAGCAGAAACTTGTGTTTTTTTCTCTAGAGCTTTGAATATGAATAGTAGAAGTCTATTTTCATTTTTTATATATTCAGAATTTCATAATCCTTTATATTAGATCAATATTTAAATAGAACATGTCTACAGTGCAATGCATAATAAATATATGTTAAATGGATAACACATGGCAACAGTTTCATAGATTTGAATTGAATTTATTACATAACAATATCATCAGATTAATGGGGTGGCCATGGTTATCTTTTTGAGATGATAACATTATTAATCAATGTCTTGTTCACAGAGATGAGAAAGCAAATGTCAAGCACATAAACTCTTGGCAAACGGAGTTGTGTGAAGGAGGTAGTCACACTGGAACTCAGCAATTCCATCTTAAATGTTTCTCTCCATGCTTCATGATGTGTGGGTTTAAAATCTGGACTTTTTCAAGAGATATAGAAAAGTTCTTGTCAAAAACCTGCCTGAAAGCTCTGTCTCACCTTGCGTGGCCAGGGAATAGGCAGCAGTAATGAAACATCAGCATCACTATTATTATCCTTGAATGATATGCTTTTCTTTTTACATTATAAAACAAATTTTAATTACAATACAAATTATACGGTACAGCCATAAAGCAGTAAACAAAGAACTAATTTGTGTTCCTTCTGCACTTATTATTCGTTGACTAATTAGTTTCACTCTCCGTTTCTGAGTGACTCTTATAAAGAAAAATCTCTTGAGGATACAAAGGTTAATTTTGAAGTGATTACAAATATTCAGCTAACATTATAATTAATAGTAACACTTTAAGCACAGCAGTCATCTCCAATCCCAATAAGGAACATTTGCTAATTAGCCAGACTATTGGCATTATTCAGGATATTTAACTTTTCACTATTCAATCAACTGAGCTCATGAAGTTGGATAATACCTCTTAAAACTGTGGAGCTGATAGAAAGGTTAAGCCACTTCAAATTCTTAAACATCTAAACAAATAAATCTTATACTTATGTACTTAATTTCATCCTGACCAATGATAAATACTGGCCAGATCATAGCATTACATGGATATAAATCTTCCATGGATTTTCAAAAAAATTTATGCTTTTAACAAATAAAAATAAAATCAGTTCTAGTCTTACAGATTACAGAGAATAATGTATACACCAGAGAAACCAAATTTCTTAGTAACTACAGAAGTGAGTACGAAACAAAATAAATTGTGATATTGTGTTTTTTTTAGTCTAAAAAGATATTCAATTTGCTAACATGGAAAATATTATATCCAGTTAAAATTAGTTACAGAAATGAAGGCATTTGTGTATTTAATGTAACATACATGCATTTTATTGCAGCTCATGAAAAGTGCGATGGGAATACCTGGTCAGGTTAGGATACAGAGTAGCCTTTTCATATCTGGAGCAATTCTATTGACCATGGACCAGACAAGAAATGGAAAATGTGTTTGGTTTTGTGCGACAATCAGAAGTCCTGAGAATGAAGGCAGGAACCCTAAATGTGAATTCTGCTTTGTGAGCTGTTGGTAATATGGCTTTGGGTGCTTGGAAGTCTTTGACAAACAAAAGCAGTGCAAATTCTCATTCCAAAATAGGCCTCTTGAAAAAGAAAAACCTGTAACACCTGTGAGTTGCTAGCCATTGCTAGTCCACATTCCTTATTGTAGAAGGACTTAAGATCCACCTGCTTGGATTTACAGACACATCACAGCAAAGCAAACAGCAAATGCAGCCATAATTTGTAGGTACTTTTTAAACAATCTCTTCAGTATATGTTTTGCAGAGTACTTGGTTTGTTTTAAACTCCTCTGGTTATCAAAAATTCTCAGTTATTTACATTATTTGTCGTCATTTCAATAACAAATTTCCCTGGCACATGTTTACATTCTCTTTTATTATTTATTGTTCATAGAATCATAGAAGCATTCAGGTTGGAAAAGAACATTGGGGTCACTGAGTCCAACCATCATCCCTACTCTATAAAGTTCTCCCCTAAACCATATCGATTAACACCACGTCCAAAGGACCCTTAAACACATCCAGGGATGGTGACTCCAGCACCTCCTTGGCCAGTCTATTCTAGTGTCTAACCACTCTTTCTGTGAAAAAAAATGTTCCTAATGTCCAGTCTAACCCTCCCCTGTTGCAGCTTGAAGCCATTCCCTCTTGTTATGTTACCTGTGAGAAGAGACCAGCACCAACCTCTCTACAATGACCCTTCAGGTAGTTGTAGAGACTGATGAGGTCTCCCCTCAGCCTCCTTTTCCTCAAACTAAACATTCCCAGCTCCTTCAAACGTTCCTCATAACATTTGCTCTCTAGGCCCTTCACCAGCTTTGTTGCCCTCCTCTGTACTCACTCCAGCACCTCGATATCTCTCTTGAATTGAGGTGCCCAAAACTGGACACAACACTCCAGGTGAGACCTTACAGTGCCGAGTACAGGGGGACAATCACCTCTCTACTTTTGCTGGTCACACTATTTCTAATACAAGCCAGGATGCAATTGGATTTCTTGGCCACCTGGGCACACAGCTGGCTCATATGCAGCCACTTGTCAATTAGAACTCCCAGGTCCTTTCCTGCCAAACACTTTCTAGCTACGCTTCCCCAGGCCTGTAGTGTTGCCTGGGGTTGTTGTGGCCCAAGTGCAGGATCCGGTACTTGGCCTTGTTGAAGACCAGACCATTAACATTAGCCCAACAACCCAATCTATCCAAGTTGTTTGTTGTTTGGAAAAAAAAAAAAAGATTAAAAAAAAATAAATATAAAAGGAATCAGCATTAAATGTTGCTTGCAGTGGTCTTTTTTTTTTCCTTTCTATGTCCTTGGCAGAATCATAACTGGGCATGAAGTGTCTGCGTGCTTGACTAATATGAGTCTTATTTTAACCTTTATGTGGAAAGGTCTTTTTCTGATTAAAAGCAAATCAATTTGAAAAGATAATGATCTTTTTAGTGTCAAATAGAAAGACAAAACTTAGAAATTATTTTTTTTTTTTGTAACATTTTAAAGTTCAGCCAGAAACTGCAGTAGAAGAAAGAAGGGCTGCACAAAGCATAATTTCTTAAATTATATTTTGTTATGTTTTTCTTTTGAACTCATACAGTGTATCTATTTTGTTCTTGTTTTAAGTAAGTTTATTTTTAAACAGACATATATTCTTGAGAATTGAGCAAAAATATACATACTATAAATGCAGAAGTTGAAATAATTACTTAGATAAATAACGGTGGTTTCGTGCTAATTATTTTGAATGTTGCATACAAACAGAAGGTGTCTTCTGGAACCTGACCTTTTCTGTAAAACTTGTTTTATATTATGACTTTAAAGCATATGGCATTTTTGTTAATAGCAAAAAAAGAAAAAGATTATTAATTCCACTGGGAATTAATAGTTTGTCTGAGGACGGGGATACATTGTTAAGTTATATCTACAGAACTATCTCTTCTGTATGTTTGGAATTGCAATGTCTGGTGTCTTTTTTAATTTGTGTTGACTTTGAAATAACATAATAAAGAAAATTCCATTCAATAGAAGACCAAATATCAGGTTATATAATGCACTACTGCTATGGCATAGAAAAAAAATAATTTTTGTATAGTAGGCATTGTGTATCCCATTGATATAAATATTTTCCTTTATACAGACTGAAAGATTTAGTCTAGAAAATCTCCTAAATGCTACAGCTACAGACATTAAGAGATTTGTGCTAACTTTTTATGAAATCTAGAAATTTACCTGATCAGAGTCATAGGGGTAGGTGGGGAAAAAATGAATCTAAGATTTAGGGGACTTTAAGCAGTAAAGTTCAAAACCACGATTAGTAAGGCCTGAGTTAGTTACCTCTTACACTTCTACAGCACAGAATGGCTTGGTAACCAAATGTCCAGGCAATACTTAATACCTGTCTATACCCAGAAAATCAACAAAGCTGTGAATACCTCCATAGGGATCCTATCTAAAAGGTATCTGTGACTGTAGTTGATGTTAATAATTTTGGTTTGTCACACAAAATAATTGAAGTTCTTTTCATTTTTATTTTTATTTTTTTTCATCATAAGCAGTAGTAAAAATTCTGTACAGGAACCAGGAGACAACTACTCAATTCTCTTCAGTTTCAGTATGACCTAGCAAAGTTTTTCTAATTGCTTTACATTTTAGGTTTTTTTCTTTACTATCTAATTACTTGAAATCTGTATATATTATTTTATCCATCTTGTTATTGCTTCACAAATCCAGTTTGATTTATTAAGAATCACAGAAAAGAAATAGGCCAGGTAGGTAATTTTTCCTAAGGAGACATAAAGTTCAGAATTCCAAGGCCATGTGAGAAGATTAGAGACATTTTCAGAGCAGTAAGGAGGCAGGGTGGGAATTGCTTACAGCAGGTTTTGAGGCATTGAAAAAGTAAAACATTCTGCTGTAGAAGCTGATACTGTATTTATTTGGCCTGAGTGTTGTATGTATTTATGGAGCCCACAAACAGGATGATAACATATTCCAATAAAGTATTTGGAGCATCTAGAGTAATTATGCCATATAGAAAGTGAAAAATAAGTAAGGTAACTTTAAAAAAATGTAACACAATCTCAGTAGGTTGAAATGCCATATCAAAGCAATGAGTATGGTATTAGGCTGCATTAGGCTGACAGTAACAGTAATCATGACATGCTAAGGGAGATTTAGAGAGTGGTTAAGGCAGAAAATTAATTGTACAGGGAGACTTTGATTATTCCTGTGCTGACTCTGTAACAAAAATGCATGGTGCAGACTCAACGTTTTAGATCCCCTGAATACTTACTTATTGGAAAAACTGGTCAGTTAGCAAGCAAGAGGAGACATGAGTCTTGATTTACTTTTTTTGTCGTGCACAGGACCTGCTTCTAGGATTGCTTCTAGCAGATGTTGGGGAATAATGGTTGTAATACATCCTATTCAACATCCATGTAGGAATGGAAAAGCACACAAACCCAAGGCAGTGAATTTAACACGAAAAGGAGAACTACAGGAAAATACTTATACAAATTACATAAAAAATAATGTGAGTAAGCTAAAGAGGGAGCTGAGAATGCAAAGCATTCAGAGACAGCATAAAGTTTGTTTAAAAAGTCTGCTTTATAGACATGGTGAAAACAGGAAATAATCAATACGCTCTCTAAGGAACTGAAGTATTTACTGGGGTTAACAGCAGAGCAAAGGAAATCATTAGAAGCAAAACTATTTTGCTTCTTTTCAAAAGTGGAAATCTTGTCTAAATGAAAAATAATTTAAAAGATTTCCACTGTTCAAAAGAAGCAAAATAGTATTTTTCCAAATCAAGATGTGTTTTGAGCTGCATCTTAAAAAAACCTCAAAAGTTAAAATTTTAAAATTCTTTTCAATCCTGGGGAAATTATGTCTATACATTAATAAACTGCTACACTTGAGCCATTCTTTACAAGGAATAGAAATGAAGAGTAATATCAAATTAAGCTCACATAAGAGATTTTAGAAAAAATCAATACAATGATTGGTAGGAAATCACTAAGAGTGGATGACATGCAAGCCAAACTACGAAAGTGCTGAACTACTAGTGCTATGTACATCCTACTGTTTAAATCCGTGCTAATAGAATTATTGTAAATTTTTCTCTAGAAAATGAGGTCAACATTTAGCTTTGCCTCAAAAACACAACACAGTGTCATGAATCATCAGGAAATGAATTAAGGGGAAAGCATAGTTCTGAAAATGGGTTTATAAGACAATGATGCACTCAAATGTAGAATATCGAGTGATGTATTGATCAATCCATCTCAAAATTGATTCAGAAGAAGTTAGAGAGAATGGCTCTTATGCAAAGACAGATCACATAGACTAATATTAGAAAAACAGTGAAAAGAGCTATGACTGAAACTACAAATGGCATGCAGAAAGTCAATAGGAAATATTGACAGAAAGGAAGTGGTGCCTGCACATGACTACATTATTTATTATCTAGTTAAATATAAGTAAAAAGAAGTATTTTTCAGTTACATAGTGGAATTTCTTTTAATGGGGTCATTCACAGGCCAAAACTACAAAGGGACTACAATAAGAATGAAAAATTTCCTGGCGGATGGGTCAATCAATGAATCCCAAATCTGATGGCCTTGACTGAACCTCTGGTTCAGAATCCCAAACTGCTAATTGCCAGAAGCTGCAAGGAAAGAGTTACTCTAATACTGTCCACTTTAAAAAAAATCTTCCTGCATGTTACAGCCTTGTCCATGAGTGGAAACAAGATTAACTACAGGGAATATTGATCTGACAGCACGAGGATGGTTCTTACATTTTTATGAAAACACACATGAAAATAGATTCAGAAAACTGTATAAATTAAGAAAGGTAAAATAGTTGATATTGAGCCATCAATATTGTTGGAGAAGTTAAAATATTTCACTTCAGAATTTTCTGAAGGGTCCTTTTACATATTTTTTTTTAATAGGACAAATAAAATGTTTACAATTTTTAACGCCATACAGCCAAAAACCCAAAATATTTTAATTTGCACCAAGATCATTTTTATTTGAGGATAAAAGGATGCCATTAGTTCTAAGTATAATTAACTTGCAATTTAAAATGTTGTTGGGTTGTGTTTTTTTTAGTTAATCAGGAAAAAGCATTTAAAAAAATTATTTAATTCAGTCCAGTAGTTTAGGAAAACAAGATATTTTCTTGGTTTCAAACCATTCTTACTGAACTTTTTCTGGTGACATTTCATCAAAACTCAAGTACTTCAAGAAAGAAGAAGCCAGGTATGTTGTCAAAATCTGTATTCTACAAATGTGCTGTCCTTCTGAATTTTGCTCACCCTTGGTTTTAGAAAGTTTCCTATCTGCCTGGTTCTCATTTGAACTGTGAGCTGTGCATCTATAAATTGTTTATGTTCATGCAGATGAAAAGCTTCATGTTTGCACAAGTACAGTTTCTACATTTGCTGTCACCCTTCGAGTTCCACCAGCTCAACCTGAAAATTATTTCTGTGTAAGTGAAAGCAGGTGAAAATAGTAATTATTTCTCCATATGAAAGCAAGGGAGCATGGGATATTTGGCTATTCCAGAAAGGAGCATGTAACTAAAACTCATCGGCAAAGTTACTTGTATTTCCTGCCATGACCTTATTGTCCTCTGCTCCTTTTTTGCTCCTCATTTTCATATCTCAGCCTGATGGTGGACTTGAATAAGAAAAATTTCTCCAGTGAAAGCAGGAGACAATTATTTGCTGCAAAGTGCCAGTTCATAATATTACATCAACTTTCTGTCAGCTGGTGGGGAGGTGGAACAGTAGACTGATAGTGTGCTATGTGTGTGGTTTTAAGATCAGCATCTCATATTATGGTCTGAGACTGCCACAGGTTTCACACAGTAGTGAAGCAACACCTTTCTCTCTTGCAAAAGCAGTATACACTTACATAATGCCAGGTATTAAATCACAATAATAACTTGTTATTTGAGACATATGGGAAGAATATATGCAAGCTTCTTTGCAGGAATTATGCAGAGTAAAAATAGACTGTTGACACAGAGAAGTTTTGATACCAGTGAAAAAAAAAAATCTCTAAAAATAGGAAATTCTCATGGCAAATAAAATCACACAGTTCTCAAAGGTATTACAGAAAGTAATACATGTGGTAGGCAACTAGCCTGCCAGAGCCAGCCACAGCGTTTATTTTTCCCTGTATTTTTTTCCCTAGTTGACCAGAGGAATCAGTTAAATGTAGGCTGCTTGTCTAAGAAATCATCTCTGAAAATGGCTTCTGTGGAGGTGGGCTGATTGTAAAGGTTAGAGTCAGTCAATTAGGAATATGATAAATGCTTTGTGACTTGGCCCATTTGACATCTACTAATGTGCCAGTCTTAGAGGTAAAATATACAAAGAACATCCACCTGAAAAAGTTGTTTGGCAATGCATGTCAAAGGAGGGAATAAGGGAGAGAGAGAGAGTGAGAGAGAGAGAGAGGTGGGGTGAGGAGGGGGTATAACACTTGTCTGAGTGAAGTCCGAGGTGTAAAAAGCCATGGGCAATCTCTGTGAAAAAACAAAACAAAACAAAACAAAAACAGCCAACAATAAATCAGAGAGAATTATGCTACTTCTTGGATAAAATTCAGGCTTGAACCAGGACTAGTTCTGAATGTATCCTGGGTATACATAAAGCTGTTTACACCCCAGTTGTAATCTTCTACTGTGGAGAGATGTTCTATAACATATGGTAATGCAGCATACAATGTTTGCATATTTTTGTTTATCTAAATCCTCAAGACTCTGAACAATCGTTGTTCATGCTAAAATTAACAAGTCAAAAAGACTTAACTTCTGTTGGTTTGCACCAATTAGGCACTATTACTGCCTGATTTTTTATATGAATTTACAACTCCACTGTAGTATTCCAAACACTTGTTAACTGCTTTGCTTCTCCATCTATCCTGCAGTTTCGTCTCCTCAGTTTTCCTTATTTTCTTTTTTATACTCTTAGTTTCCCCCCTTAACATTACTGTCATCTGATAAACATGTTTCATGCAGTTGAGAGGAAGACAGGTAATATATCTTGTCTTTAGCATGTTGGGCAGTCTTTGACAGTAATTTTTCTTCAAAGTTTTCTTAAAGCTTTTATTATATATTTTTTTCTTTTCTTAAATAAGTATTCTTTAAAGTACTTTAAGTATATTTATATAGTTTTTAGGAACTGATCTGTGTATAAATCTGTAATCTATTAAGTTCCTAAAGAAGGAATCTTGGTAGGAAGAGTGCAGTGATATTTTGCATCACGTGAGTTTTATTTTCTAATAAACTGTTTTATATATATATATCTAAGTTTATTGCAAAATAATGTCTGTGTTCATTCTTTAGTTTGATTAAAAATTAAATATTATGGCTTAAAAGGAGAATGACCTTAAAGGGAAAAAAACCAGAAAGATATATGCATAGACAAATAAATTTTTCACTTTCCATTCTATTTCCCTTGTGACTTCTAGTTAACAGGAGATTGTGGTTTTCTTATTAAGGTTTTTGTATTCAAAAAACAAGATTTTTTTCAAAATTTAGAAGAAAATAAATGCATTTTGATGATGTCTGAATGATCTCCCATTAATAAAAGATAATAATATTTCCTCTCAGTTTAAGAATGGATAGTGTCATGATGAAGAATTTTGTACTTAGCAAAGTATTTGAAATCTTTAATGCTATAGCGTATTACAATCCACTTTATTTTTATTCCCACATTTGGATAAAGCAAGTGTCCAATTTAAAATATAACACTGGCTGGAAGCTTAACCAGCCTTTTATGGCAGGGTGAAAGTGTTGACCTTTGAGCTATACTGTCTTTGACTGTTGCTGCAGGCAGTATTGTGAAGTCACCACAGATGCTAAAGAAAGGGCAGAACTCAGCTCATTGCTGTTGGACTGTGCCCGGTCTCTACAAACAGGGTCAATGCTGGTGCCAAATGAAGATGGATGTGGCAGCTGGTTGACATCACTAAGACTGCAGTGGTCACCAAGAGCTATGGAGCAGGTTACTGAAACAGATGGACCATTGCTGTTGCTATTTTTATGTAAATAGCTATAGATGGGGAAAATGGAACTGAATTAAAATTTGTGACTTCTGCAGTTGTGAAGGACCAGGTATTTCCTCACACAAACATGAAATACCCTTTAGGTCAGCAGACAAAACTGACTTTAAGATGGCGGCTCCACCTGGCGCTGAACCCTCTCTGTGAGGGGGGGGAGCTGCTGCGGGGGGGGGGGCACCGCCGGAGG
>NW_009953218.1:4133913-4138704 GCF_000747805.2 Chaetura pelagica
AAGCCACATGCTGCTGCTGCCTCCGCTTTTGCCGCTTGCTTTGGGGGGGTGACCTGCCTGCAGTGCCCGCCAGCCTGAGGTCCCCGGCTGCAGCCCGAGTCCCGGCTCACCTAGTCCCGGCTCTCGACTGGTTCCGCTTCACTCCAGCCAGACCTGGCTTGACCCAGCTTGTCTCATTGTTGCCGCAGCGTGGTGAAATTAATCCAGTTTACTTGCACACAAACCGCAACCCTATACAGGACCAGCGTCGGGCATATCCCTCCTCCTCCTTCCCTCATAAATAAGTAAATAAGGTGTGCAGACATGGTGTACCCATATATATACCCTTTTTGAACCTCCTGCCCCAAATTGCTTTGTTTTCCCCACAACAAACCGTGCATTCATAAATTCTAATTGGGGATTGGCTGCTGTATTGGAAATATTAGTAAGTACTGAGCCAGTGTCTCACCCGAAAATTCAGTGCCGAAGCTCACTGATCCTCTGTGAGAAGCAATTGCCACGTGCGGACCTCTCAGCAGATCCTGACAAGGTAAATACACTCCAAAAAGGAGATATAATACGTCACGGGTCACGACAGCAGTATTCACAGGAAGTCCATTGCCTTGATGTTAAGAAACACATTTTGGGTCAAGATAAACAGTAACAGATTGTCAGTTTTTAGCCAGTTTACTTAAGTTATAATGATGTTTGAAAGCTGTATTTGCAATTGCCCATGAAATTTGGGTCAGATCTCATGGATTTGGACAGCTGGGGATCACCTAGGGAAAAGTATGGATTAGCAATGCAGTGAAGACACGTTCATTGAAAACATTATATTAGCTAAAGGTTTTCTCTAACAGTGAAAGAAATTGCATAAAAATATGCTGTCAGACAATCATACCAGTGTATCATAGACAGAAGCAGACCGTGTGGCAAATCAGTCCAGGCATTTGGGCTAGTAAGCACGGACTGCATTTAATATTTTACAATGTAGTTTCATGTATTGGTGTTGCGAATTCACTGCTAGGTAAGTAAATTATACAAGCTTCAGTTAATTAGTAGTTTTAAGATGCTCTGTTCTGAGTATAGGTCAAATCTGAGATGACTGATTTGCAGACAGCAATGCTACTATCCAAATTTAAAAATAAATGTGACACCAAAACCAGAGTGATGTAACAAAGAATGTTGTATCACCTTTCTCAGCAAGGGACTAAAACCAGCTGTAAGTTATGTACACTATGCAACACTGACAAATGAACTTGTTCAGCTAGACAGCTTGGCATTACCATTATATTCTTCATGTATTCTCTGTTTGTTTTACCTCAGGCCATGTTTGTACTGAGCTGCAGATCTTCTTCATACACAAAACATGACTAGACACTATTGGAAATAATAGATTACATCACCTAAATTGTGGAAAACCAGACATCAATATTCTGATGTCAGTCCTTTTTCCTGTCTCACAAAGTCTTACAGCAGCTTTACATGAATATTGAACAGCAGGCATATTTGTATTCCACACTAGAGAGGTTTTCACAGAGGCTAGCAGGTTTGTGTTTGTTGTTTTTTTTTTAACTATGCTTTAAAATCTCTTTTAAAGCAGTGGAAAATGCCCCCTGAAGTGAACAACATATTAGAAAATTATTGTTTTGACCTACGTGGATGTGAAGTAATAATTCATGCTGCCTGTTAATTACAGTAAGGACTTGGTAGCCTCAACTGTAATCTTTAATACAGGAGATTCCCATATAATTTCTAAGAGGTAATGATCCTAAGCAATGCAGTGGCTGCAGAATGAAATAATGGAAATAATTTAAAGTCAATGACAATTTACTTAAAGGAATTCTTTAAAGGGTTTGAAGCTAGCCCATTCCTTTGCCTGTGTCATTCTACCTATCTAAATAGTATCTAAATGGTTTACAATTAAAACATCCAACAGCCTGAAATACTGTTGCACACTATATGCTTCTTAAGAAGGATAGTTATACGTTTTGTTACTTACTACTAGAAGTCATTTGTTACTGAGCCATATCCGATACTTACTGTTCTACATGAAACAGAAATAAGGGCACATTAATTCTGTAATAATTATCCATGGGATTTTGTCCAGAGATCATAGAATCATAGAATGGTTTGTGTTGGAATGGACTTTAAATACAGCTTCCACTATACCAGGTTGCTCAAAACCCCACCCAACCCGGTCTTGAACACTTACAGGATGAAAGCATCCATGAGTCCTCCGGGAAACCTGTTGCTGAGTCCCACCACCCTCACACTAAAGACTTTATTTCTAATATTGAATCTAAATCTATTCTCATTAAGTTTGAAACAATTTCCCTTGTCCTATCTCTACATGCCCTTGTAAAAAGTCCCTTCTCAGCTTTCCTGTAGGCCCCTTCATATACTGGAAGGCTGCTAAAAGGTCCCTCTGGCACCTTCTCCAGAATGTTCTGTTCATTGTCTTGTGAATAAATAGAACAAAAAAGGTAGGATTATATGGTGAAATTTGTGGAAAAGGATGGTATGTGAAGCTTCTGGGAATAATCTCATGAAAATTGGATACATGTCACATGTGTGGTCAAAACATGATTAATTGGTGTTGCTTGTGAACAAGCTGGATTTGTGCAAAATTATAAATTAAAGCAAGGGAAGTGTTAGTCTGCAGAGTTACACATTTAGGGCTGAAACCCTGGGCACTGCCTCAAGGAAAAAAATAAATAAATTCAGTAGACTTAAGTCTATGGTATTCTGTAACATTCAAGATATCTTCTAGGATACATATAATTTAGAGTTATGCTGAGACTTGAAAAGCAACAATTATTTCAGCTCTTTAGCATTTCTAGCCACATGTCCAAATTAATATGAATGCCCTGGAGAAGAACATGGAAAACTTACCAGCTTTTTTCACGACATAAAATACAAGTTTTTCTTGGAAATCTTTAATCTGACGTATCTTTTTTCATTCATGGCAGTGAGCTTGTGAAGAGCTCTGTCTCTGCAGTGAAATACTACTATATAGAAAGAGGGTTATCAAAAAGCAATGTTTATTTGTTTATTGAAATCCCTATCAACAGAATGTCAGTGCTTTTGAGAATTAAACATTTTTTTGCTTTGAATTCTGTGTCTGAGCAAACCGTTTCTATTAGATTTGGAAATGATAACGTCTGCTGTAATAAGTCTTTGTGAATGCTTTTCCCCCTAAGGATGGAGAACTCTAGCAAAATAAAAAACCCTGCATAACTGCTGCTACCAAGTCTGCTTTAAGAAAATCTGTCTTACAGTATTCTTAAAACTCCCCATCAAAACCAACTGAGACTACTTTTTGTCTATTAAAATATGCATTATTTATGCTAAGAGTCGTCCTTTAGAGCATGCTTTACACATTAAGAATCATGAGTATATAAAGCCCAACTCTGACAGTAGCCCTCTCATTACAGCTATCAGTAACAAAACAAAATTGCCTTTCTTCTTGCTTTTTCATCTTTCCCTGTAAATTCCATTTGAACATCAGCTCCTGTGTAGGGCAATAGATGTTAAGAACAGTTTACATTGAAAAAAACTCCTTATGGCCCAAAACACTGGAGTGAGATTTACAAGCCTGACAAAACTGAAACTATGCAAATAAACAAAAAGCTTGTTCTTATATGAAAAACATTTGATGAAACACTGATTTCTTTTCACATGCCTCTTAGGTAGGGCAAACACTGTTGCTCTGTTAGTGAAAACATATTGAAGACAACATCTGTATTAAACACAGCATCTTCTTTGTTCTTCTGTTCAATTCAGCATCAGTTGGCCTCCTACATTGCTCTGATGAATGATCTAATTCTTTTCAGCTGGGGTTGCTCATGTGAAAAAGGTTTCAAGACAAGGTTCTGTCGTTATCCTTCAGTGTTTTAGAAAGACTTCACTAATAATTCTTAAACAATTGAAGGGACAGTTTATTTGTCTATACTCCAAAGGCAGCTTTGTGGAGCTTTGAAGCCTGTAGCCTCTCTAACTTCAGAACAACAAGAACATAAAAGTGTTTGGTATCTCATATCCCTGATGTAGGTTTTATTGTGCCTGCATTTTAATTATCCAACTCTTTGAGGGAAGGAAAGGTGATCTTGTCCTTTTTAGATCAAGTATCTCTGTATTTTCAGTAGTCAATCAAAAGGGATAGGTGCCTGTGAAAATCCTAATTTATCCAACTGAGGCATCCATTTAGTGAATAGGAAACATAGGTACTGTATGAAGATCAGCTGTTCCACACAAGTTATTTTATTGCAAGAAAAAACATTAAATAAAAGATATTTGTATATGGGATAAGGTCAGGCTCCTAAAACAATAATGTGAATACAGTGTCTATAATTTGCTTCCTTCTCAAATCAGTGTCATGGTTTGAATGTCACCATCCACTAGAAAGAATCCTGAATGTTGTTGGGGTATTTTCAATTGGGTCTGTAGATTTGAGGCTGGAGTAGTATCCCTTTCTCTTCTATCTCTTCGTTGGGTCTTGTTTTACTGGATGCATATTAATTTACCATGCCAAAGACTGATACTTAGCCTCTAAGCTTCTGTGTTTAGAGAATATACTTTGAGTATTAATAAAAGATTCACCAGTTGAAAAAAACTTGCTTTCCATTACTAAATATTTTGTTCCACAAGAAATGAAGGGCTGTTATCTTCCTGGCTGTTAATGCAGACAATGCAGGCTCAATGTTGTTTGTCAATGTGGCTGATAGATCTAACTAAAGCACTGAATGTAAAATTGCCAGTCTCCACAATCAAACTCACAAACATCTTCTACATTTACATTTTTATATTACT
>NW_009953218.1:4138738-4144726 GCF_000747805.2 Chaetura pelagica
TATTAACAGTAGATGTAGTTAGCAGGAAATTTTACTAATGCTTTCACTTAGTAAAAATACATTTTGTTTTGGTTTTGTTTGTTTGTTTATTTTGTTTTTTAATATACTGTATGGCCTGCACTAAAACTTCAAAATAATATTGTCCTCCTTTCTAATTAAAAGTTACTCTAATTATCTTAGGTATCAATATTTTGTTTATGCTATTCATCATTCTCCCATTTTTAAATGGCTTTTTTTATGTTGCAAGTATAAATCTTCATGAAAGCAGTGGAGAGTTTGCATTTAAGATAAGAAAGGACAGCATGATCAAGAAGAGAGAATCTACTATCTGTGCAAGTTTTTACCTTAGGCACATCTACATGCAAGGATGCAGTACAGATTTCAAAACATATCTGGCAAAGAAAAAGAAAGCACCACATAAAGAGTAGAACTGAATAAAGTAGTTGAAATAAAAGACTGAATCATTTCCAGACTCAACCTGACTCTGAAATAAGTGTTCTTGAAGTTCACCAAGGTTTGATTGTTTTGTTGAAAAGTTATTTTCTAGCTTCCAGCTTCTCTGTTGGCACCTGAGATTGAGGTTGAAGGTGGGGGTAGCAGGAGGGGCAGGTCCCACTGCTAGGAGAGCCACAAACCTCTCTGAGAATGTGAGCAAGTTTCTCATTCTCCATTCACTTCTACCTTTCCTTCTTCCTTAGACAGAGGAATAAGAAAAACAGCAAGGTTTCTTCACTCATTCAAAAGGAAGATTGAGTTAATGTACCTCACATAGTAATTGAAGAGCAAGGCTTAACCATAAAAGGAAAAAAAAAAAGGTCTGGTAGCCTTGTAATTCAGGTTTTTTATGCTCATTTCATAAGATAAAAATTAAATTCTAGTCAGGAAATTGTAAAAACAACTAGTTCACATTTATCAGGAAAAGCCTCTTGTGCATGATAATCTTGGTCATTGTGCTAGCTGAGGCAGAGATGTCCAAATAGGGGACAATGAACCTTAGGGCTGGATGACTGTAAAATAGTATTCTGAAAAGTGTATAACCTAAGACCTAATACAATCAAGACTTCCACAAATTTTGTTACACTGGGAAATAATGAGGAAATAAAATGCAACACTTTCTATTCCACTGCTTGTATGCAGGTATATTTTTATAAATCGCAACATTGTCTTAACAAGACATTTCCCCGTTACTCTGTTCCTGTTTCAAGGGTAAGATCTGGTGTGTTGTCTTGGGCCTAACACAACAAACAGCCAGCCCCATGGCCGCTCAATCAACTCCCCCTCCCCACACACACACTCCGGGATGAGGAGGACAAGGCTCATGGGTCGAGACAAAGGACAAGGAGGGATCTTCACCGATTAAGGTCCCGGGCAAAACAGACTCAACTTAGGGAAAAAATAATAATTTAATTTCACACTAAGCAATCACACACAGGACACAGGCAACACACAGAGCAAGGCTTGCATATGTTACCCCACCCCTCCCTTCTTCCTTGGCCCAAATCACTTTGTTCCCTGTTTCTCTCCCTCCTCCCCCCCAGCGGCACAGGGCTACAGGGGATGTGGTTTAGAGTCAGTTCACAGGCTGGTGGTTCCTGCTGCTCCTTCCTCCTCAGGGAGAAGGATTCACAGAATCATAGAATCATTAAGGTTGTATAATTTTTTCTGGTATGTATTCTCTGCACTGTCTTGCTGTATCCCTATGGTTTCTGTCTGGAAAAGTAAATGTGCTTTCTACAGGTAATGCCTGTGAATTCATCACTGCTCAAACTGAAGCAATGCAGAACCCTGGACAGCAGTATCTATTTGCTACAGTTATAAATTAATGAATATTTTCTCCAGAAATTCAAAAGGAGTTGATGAAAAGATAGTTTGAGTTGCAAAGGTACTTCGTTGTTCTGGTGGAACACTGCAACTTGTAGAGAGGAAAAAAAAAGAGTACAGGATATTTGAAAGACACAGAAATTTCTTCTTGCTGCAGAAACAAGCCACTTGCCCTGGAAAATGAAATAATCACTCACTCCTGGAATAATGCTGGGAGCCTTCTGAGTGCATTATTTTGGGAATTATTTTTTTTTATTAGAAAATCAATTTCTGGACAGACCAAAACTTGGAAGGAGCTGTGCATACACAGATATAATTGCACTCTTTTTACCATGACACTTACAAAAAGTTCCAGTAACTACACCGTCAGGTTTCTGGGTCCTGATGTCAAACGTAAGATGATATCAGAAAGTTTTAAAATGCTTCTTGTCTGTTTCTTGTCTACAGTATTCCTCTATCTTATTCTTGCTTCCTCAAATAACATGTTTACACTCCATGGGCTAAAAAAGTGTACTATGATAATTAATGATATTTGCCGAACATGCTTACAGTATCCAAGTCAGCTTTAATTCAAAAGGCTGTTGAACCTGCCTCACTGAAGTGAGGATAAATCCAGCTTACCATTTTAGCTCTGCCTCCTTTCTCATTTCACATTTTCCTATCATGCTCATCTTTGGAAACAGAACACTTGAAAAGAATTTAAAATGCTAGAGAGAAGAACAGCCCAGAATATTCAAATTCATATCATTACAGATGTTACTGTTACCTGGTTATTCTGCAATATCAATTCTGCAGCTTTCCAGTACAAGAAGGGGGACTACAGGAAAGCTGGGGAGGGGCTTTGCACCAGAGAAGGTAGTGATAGGACAAGGGGCAATGGTTTTAAACTGAGAGAGGGGAGATTTAGGTTAGACATCTGGAAGAAATTCTTCACCATGAAGTTGGTAAGATGCTGGAATGGGTTGCCTAGGGAAGTTCTGGAAGCCTCCTCTCTGCAGGTATTTAAGTCCAGGTTGGATGAGGCTTTGTGCAGCCTGGTTGATTATGAGGTGTTCCTGCTTATGGGAGGGAGGTTGGAACCTGATGGTCTTTAAGGTCTCTTCCAACCTTAACCATTCTACAATTCTATGTTTGAGTTTTGATCATGGTAATAACAATAAGTTTTGAATGAGGCAGTTAAGGTATCTCAGGAAAATGAAGATTGTGAAGAAAAAAGAAAATGAAATAGATTTTTAAAGAGAGACCTTCAGAAGTGGTCATCATGTTTCCCTGTGATTCTGTTGGCTGATGGGTTCACTTGGAAATTCATCAGGATCACAAAAGATTGCTCTGCCTTAGAAAGCTGACATAATTTATATCACTATTTTCTGTGGTTTCAGTAGAAGTACAGCTGTAAAAAAATGGAAGATATAATAATTAAAAACCACTCAGTGCAGTAAAACATATTTAGCTATAACTATGAACGTTGAGGTATTGTAGCTTGTACTATTCAGGGGTATTACAATCATTATTACTTCAGGATTCAGGCACTGTAAGGTCAGCTGACTGAGTGACTTGAGTGTTAGGGACTAAAATATGAAAAATAATTACTGAAAAGTCACTATTAACTGGAAATTGAAACCACCAAATTTCTAGGTACATGTTTGTATCTCTTCATTTCTCTTTTTATAACTGTAACGTGTTTATTTAGGCAGGTACTTGTCTGTGTATGAAAAAACTGTTAAAATGTTGGATTTTTGTCTCAATGTATCTATTGAAATCCAGGGGAATATTTTTAAAGCTGAATGTGCTGATAGAATAAACTGTGAAAAGACTAGAATCCCAATGTGCTAAAATTTTAATTCTGCTAGAAAGCTAACATGATGGAATACTTCCTCTTTTCAAGTGGAACCTCAATTGTGTATCAGCCCAGAATGTTATTCAGGTAGTAGAAGAGTTCTCTAAAAGAGATCTGCCATTACAAGAAAAAACATTTAGTTTTGAAAGGTTAGCAGTTGAATAATTGTGTGTTGCAACTTGAGAAATAGATAAGTGACTTCATAAAAGTAGGACAAAATGGAATTACAATAAAACTCTTTTATCACTCCTCTAAGTCTGACCTAAATTTCCGAAGGAGTCTTCTTACTTACTAATAATTCTTTGGACGAAGTTAAATTGTTACAGAATTATTTGTACATGAAGATGATGTTTGTTAGTGTCTTCCTGTCAGGTTACATCTACAAACCAGGCTGCTGATCTTCCAAATTGTACTGTTTCAGTATCATATTATGGTATTTAAGGGGTGTTTGGTTCAACCTTTTCCACTGTCCAAGCCACAACTCTCATATTTGTTTAGTAATCACTTTGATCAAGGAAATGGTTTGGTTTGGAAGAAACCTTAAAGATCATCTAGTTCCAACTTCCCACTAGACCAGGTTGCTCCAAGCCCCATCCAACCTGGCCTTGAGCACTTGCAGGAGGGGACAACATCTACAGGTTCCCCAGGCAACCTGTTCCAGTGTCTCACCACTCTCACAGGAAATAATGAATTCCTACTATCTAATCTAAATCTACTCTTTTTCAGTTTGAAACCTCTCCACATTGTCCTATCACCCTATGCCCTTGTAAAAAGTCCCTCTACATCTTTCCTGGAGGTCTCCAGCTTAACTTACTCTGTGTTAATACTTTCAGTTCTGAAACTGAGAAGTAGTGATAATTTTGATTAAATAAATTCATTCTGGTTTCTTTCAAAAGGAGCTAATTTCATGCACATTTTACTTTAAATGCCTTAGAGTAAATTATTTGTTGTCATTTATTGTGAGAATATGAATTCTACATTTGTGCTGCTTTTAGAAATTTTAACTGAAATCTGTTATGGCCCAGTGTTATGTAGCACCTGATTTCAACTTCATAACTTTTTTAACTCTCAGAAGCAGTTCTGAAGTTTTATTTCTCAATATTTGTTTTTTGACCAAAAACAAGAACAATTTGAGTTCTGAAAGATTGAAGGTTGAAAATATTTTGAAATTCTGCTTTTTTCACTTGAAAATTATTGATTTATTGATCATAGGATCATATAAGAAAGAAAACAGGTTAAGTCTTTTACTGATGTGCAGAATTAGAATTGACATAGTAAGTGAAATAAAATTAGGTTTTACTTGGCTGGTGTCGTAAACTGATTCTGATCAATGGAACTGGCAATTCCATTCAGGATTTTCTGTTAACCTCCTACAGTAGTCCTTTAATCAAAAAGCAATTTAGATGCTATTCTTTATAGCTAAGCATTGAAAAAGTCTAGAGCCCTATTAATGGTTTTTTTTTGATTGATTCATTTGTTTGTTCATTTGGAGGGATTTTTTGTTTGCTTGGGGTTTTTTTAACTGCTTTTTGTTCTGTGTGATTTAAAATGGGGAACTCTGCTGAACTCTTAAAAGCTTTAACACTTAAAAGTTACTTGCCTGCCATAAAATGAAGTAGCAGAATGAAGTAGCCCAGTTACTGACTAGACTCTTACTAATAGTTAATTACTAATAGTTAAAATTCCTTAGTTAAACATATAATCTTTATAATTGATAAACTATCCAAGAAAATACTTGTTGACTGCAAAAGGAAAGGAGCACACAAAATAATTTCTCTTGGACTAGGAGTTATTTACCAGACTACAACACCTAGAAATATCTCTGATAAGACTATTTTTTCCTGACACTGAAGTTCCCCTTTAACAAAATCTGTATTTTAAATTCCTTCTTCCCCAAGTCCTACTCACAGAGTAAATTAGCTCTGGCTGATCTTCAACACTTTTGGTGCATGGTCCAGCTTGTAAAGTGTGTTCAGTGCCTCTATACTATATTTTGGACTATCCTTAACTCAGTAAGCAAAAGCTATTTAGACTTTTCCCTGAAGGATTGACTTCTGTAAGTTTTGTCAGTGTTTCAGTTTCTTGTTGTGAAGGACCAGGTATTTCCTTACACGAACATGAAATGTCCTTTGAGTCAGCCGACAAAACTGACTTAACACGGTGTCTCCACGCTGCGCTGAACCCCCTCTTTGTGTGTATGGGGGGGGAGCAGCTGCTGCAGGGGAGGAGCCGTGGCCGGAAGCAGGGGCAGGACTAGGTCCCGTCTGATTGGCTGAAAAGCCCGGAAATGCAAAACTGGCGCCGAAGAACCCCATGAGAGAGGCAGCGCG
>NW_009953218.1:4144836-4147832 GCF_000747805.2 Chaetura pelagica
GTCCCCGCTGCTGGGAGCTGCCCTGCTGCCTGCCGTTCCTGCTGGGAGCCGCCCGCTGCAGAGCCTGCCCGCTCACTGCCTGCTCGCTCGCCGCGCCGCCTGCCCGCTCACTACCTGCCCGCTTGCCGCAGCCGCCGCTGCTAAAGCCGCAGTCCCGGAGTCCCGGAGCCATTCGCCGCAGCTGCAGCTGCCAAAGCCCCGGTCCCAAAGTCCCGGAGCCGCTTCTCTCTGGGGGGGGGCGACCTGCGCTTGGAGTGCCCGCAGCTTCTTTCCTACCCAGCTCATCCTACCTGCACTGCCGTGGTGAGACAATTCCGGCTACCCCAGCTTATAGGGGAAAATATAATCCAGCCATTCGGGCATACCCCTCCCCTCTCCTTCCAGCACTTGAATAAGATGTGTAACTAAGGTGTACCCATATATGTTTAATGTGTTATAACCACTCCTTTTGAACCTCCTGCCCCAAATTGCTTTGTTTTCCCCACAATAAACCTTGCTGTTGTTAGAAATATAAGTAAGCACTGAGCAGGTTATTCACTCAAAAAAGTCAGGACATAAGTTCCTGTATCCTCTGTGTGAGGCGATATCCACGTGTGAAGCTCTCAGCAAATCCTGATAAGTTAATACACTCCAATAAGGAGATATAATAGGTCACGGATCGTGACACTTGTTTTTGTCATCCCCGACAGCCAGAGGCCCAAGATAATGTAACTTCACAACAGAGCAGTTGGAAAAGCTCGTTATGGCATAAAGGAAAGAATAAAAACAAAATTATATTTTTCACCCAACTTTTTGCTGTCTTCTTTCTACTGTATATGACCAATATAAAAGATTGCCTCTTAAATGTTTGTGATGTTTCTTCAACTGCAGCTTCTTACATTCCTCCCTCTCTTTGTTGACAGTGATATTCCTTGTTCCCAAATCTTGCATTCAACTTCCTGTTTTCTCCACCCAGTTTCTGATTCAGTTGGCAGTGGTTCCTGGCATTTCACAGAAGACACTTGTTCTGGTACCTAACAGTGCATGTTCTTCCAAAGCACTTAAAAGTTCACCTGTGCTTAGGTGAACATTCATCTTGCCTATCGTTAGATGCACAACTGAGTGGCCCAAACTCTTGAGCAGAGCTCCCTATGGACTCGCTCTTAGGAAGCTGTGAGAGAGTCACTGTTTTCAGGATCTGAATTACCATGTGATGTTGTCTGTTTCATGGTACTGGCAGTAGACATACAGCCATTAGTCACTTTGTTTAGATGTCTAAAGTGAGATGGAATGGTTTTATTCTGTTAAAATGGTCTCAATATGGTTCAGTATGAACCTTATTACAAGGACAGTGGAAGAAAAATATTTTCTTGTACAAGGATTAAGCATAAAAATATAGGATTTGCAATACTAGCAACCCAGTATTTTGGAGGAGGCATATTCCCAGTTGCTTAAAGTAGCAAGTTAAGTTAGAGTTTCCCACAGTGAAGTAAATGCTATCTGAATAACTCATATGTCATGCTTGATTTTTTTCCCCATTAAAATATGTGTGGAAATTTAGCTTACAGACATTCTAAATGTCACCTGGAAACAACAGTGCTGTGAGTGAAACAGAGGCAGAAAAGGGCAGGTTAAGTACTTGAAGAAGGTAGCTAGAGGGTGAAGTCTTATCAAACAAAGAAAACATCTAAATAAATTAATTTTAAAGATTTCTTTCAATTTTTAAATTCTTTCCTCTCTTCGTCTGAGATTTTATCATTGCTACTGAGTCCAACTTCTGAATATAGCACACTTTGTCAGGAATTAACAGTCTCTTCTGCTACAAATGCTTTTCACATAATTAAGCAACTTTTACCACAGATGTTCGAGTGAAAGACTTATGATTAAAGTGGGTGACTAGACTGTGGATCAGAGAGAGAGGAGAGTGAGAGTATATCTGTATATAGCATGATTTACTGATTGCAACCCTCTGTTTATAAGTTCTAGGTTCTGTACTATACTTCCAACCTGCTTTAACTTCTCAGTTTATTATTTTATTTTTATTTTAATTTTTTTTTTTTTTTCTGACTTGCTGTTTGGTAAGGAATATCCTGTAGAAAAAATGAATGTTTGTTTTTCATTTATACTAGGTAGAAACTCTTGAGTTTCAAATTTTGTCTTGAACTGGCTTGAAGTAGTGAAAGACACTAGCAGGCTTCACAGGACTTACAGTGTCAAGTTCTACTATGTCAACAGAATACTTAGGGGCTTGAGTGATCTTTAAAGTTTTGGAAAAAAAGATTTCATTTTTCAACTAGAAGCCTAATGATCTAATTCAGGTGTTGCTTAGGCATTGCAATTTCAGAAGGGAAAAACAGATGTCTGGAGAGAACCTGTCTTTGCTTTTTAGTTAAACTCAGTGCTATATATCCTTTGAATTATGTACTATAAAATACACAATAATGTTGGTTGTATTGCAGTACTGATACTATGTTGGCCTTGACATTTATTTGCACAGATTGATCAAAAGTGCATGTCAGAAAATCCTGTGTCAGTTGCAGCTAAAGGTGTCTTATAAAGGTTTTTTAGACCATTTAGGCTGATGAGAACTTTACATTTCTCTCTCACAAGTTGACCTATTACATGGATCTTTCTGATACCACAGTTGAATTGCTGTAGTGCGCTTGATTGTGCGCTGCCAAAAAGGTTAATTTATCACTTGTAGCTAGAGCAGATTACAGCAGTGTGAGTGTTTGCAGGTGTGGAACAGGAGATTCTGTTTCTCTTTGCATCATTCTGTGAACTGAGTGCCATCAGTCTGGTTCCTCTTATTTTGTCATAATGACTGCCTTTAACATATTCTCTGCAAAAGCCTAAGGCTTCAAAAGTTTCCCCAGTTGTAGAAGCCAGTAAAGAGAGTTCTGCTGATGAATCCCCATAAATCATAGCTCTCCATGGGAGCTTTATGGCTTCCTTAGCCCAGTCTATCTGCAAACACTACATAAGCACTTGGTGTGAATCTTCCTAAGCCTCCCTTC
>NW_009953218.1:4148047-4149419 GCF_000747805.2 Chaetura pelagica
CTGAATCAAATCTGCCCCTCGATCAACCTTTTTGCAGGCTTTTGTTTGCAATGCTCTTGTTTGCTTATCTCTTATTATCACAATGATTACTTCTTTTAATAAGTTTGAGAAATGTTTTTTTACGAGTTGCCACATGGTACTCAGTTCCTGTAGTTTAAAACAAATGAGAACAGTGGCATATTGATTTGTTAACAACACATAATCAATGAGGAATCAGCAATCTATAATTTAATTCCAATATCAGTATTAGCCTGCATTTGATAGACATTTTTAAATGCAAAAAACAATAAATTCCATACCCCTAAATTTAGATTCATGAGGGAAATCTATGAGATCTTGACTGATTTGTAGCAACACTGTAGACTAAGTTAAGAACTGGTATAAGTTAATTTCTAATTAAGTCATGTAGACATAAACTGATATAACTTAAATACACTATGAGATATCTGATGTGCAGAATTTGAACAGAAGAATCAGCAAGTGGTTGAAAATATTATTTGGGCAATCAAGTTATATGCATATATTTTCATATATAAATATGTAATATAACAAAGTATATTAATATATAGAGATTACTTGCTTCTTACTTAACCACAACTGTTACTTTCTTTGTATGTCCGGACCTTGATCTTCCGAGGAATAAGCCAAATGAGTTAAAACAAACACATTTTGCTAGGAGACAGATATTGGGGAGCTTCTGCATTTGAAACAGATCAGATAGAGACCTTGTGCTAACTCTATTGACAAAACATTATGTCTCGAGAGGGTAATTCTGAAAATTTTTCATGTAATTAGTACTATATAAGCTCAGTAGAAAGAACTGTTAGGAATGAAGGTATCAGAAATAATACCAAAAGCCTTTGCAAATGTTGTGCAGATCTCTGATTTGTCTTTGCATGACTTTGCCCATCTCTGCAAAATGGTTTTCTGATGCTGAGAGCCATATTACAGCATTCCTGTTAATTCTGAAACTGTTCTGGAAAAATACTTTCAAAAAATCCTTGCCCATAATCCGCTACCTCTACATGGTGTTACAAAAATAGTCAATAATAGCAAGACAAATGTGTAAGACCAGATGTGGGTTTTAGAGGAAAATTATAAGATAGAAGATCGAATAATTGCCAAATTAGAGTGCAACAATTTCTGTATGGTATGTCTGTTAAGCTGTGCTATTTGAGGAATGCAAAACATGACTAACTACATCAGCAGGTGTGATGTAGGTGTAGTGAAATTATACATTGACATTTTTGCTGAAGCCTATAAAGTATTATTATGTACTGGCTACTGATCAAGATGTAGACCTGATTAAAAATAATTGAAGGATCAGTTCTCTATTGAAAAATGCTTTTTCCCTGCATTTGAAAGGTGTAGC
>NW_009953218.1:4149588-4232754 GCF_000747805.2 Chaetura pelagica
GCAGGAATGGATTCTGAAGATAGCTGGACAAACAACTGGACTTTAATCCTAAAAGGTGTTTCAAGATTTCTACTTTTGTCTTATTCTAGTGTTCTTTTGTTTAATAACAAATGTTATAAATTTATAACTTTATTTACTTCCTAAGTACTTGCTGCGTTGGTCAAATATACTTGCACTAACATCTCATCCTTCCCATTCACATGCTTTCAGGTTGTTACATGGTAAGAGAATATTTTATGTTATCTCCTTCTGCAAAGCAGCACCAGGAAAGATTTCCTAGCTAAAACTAACTTTGTTACTAAAACTAACTTCCTAACATCCTTTCCTAACTGTTTTCTTGTAATTAAAGTAGTTCTAGTGGAATGTATGGAAAATCAAAAGATCATAAACTGGTACCAAAAATAACTCTAACTGGAGCCAAAAAGGAGGGACTCCAATCTTCTGTCACATATAGTGGTGAAAATGCTGAATAACTCAGTGAAGAGATGGAGTTTATTTATTTAATCATAAGCAACAAAGAGTTAAATAGAAACAAAGGAGTGTAGAAAAAAATCTCACCCACACTTGAAATTTTCTAACTGATCAGGAGGTGCACAGTCTTCAAAAGACAAATTATGTGTGAATTCCGAAGAGATTAATGCACAGTATGAAAAGATAGTCTTGTTTTTTATTAATGATACTGATTTACTGTATTCCTTTCCATCTCTTCTGTGCCACTAAATAGAAAACAAGGTGATGGCTCAAAGAGTACAAGAAAAGAAAATTTTTTAAAATACGCTCAAATAAAAAATATGAACTTTCAATTATTAATCTTTTTCTAGTTTCTTTTGCTCTTGACCTTATGTGCTATGTCATAGAAATCATCTTACAGATATGGATTGAAAGATAACTTTAAGTAACTGATCACAGGATTTCAGCAGTGGCAATTATGCAGCACAACTTATCATGGATCTAGATATAATCAAGTGTTCTTTAAAATAAAGAATGATAACAAATATTAATTAAATCTCAAATGAATTATCCTGTCCTGGTTTGAGCCAGAACGAAGCCAATTTTCCTTTTACTGATTTTTTTTTTTTTTTTTAATATTTTTTAAGACACATTCCAACAAAATAAAGTTTTATCAAATGCAGTATTAAGCATTCTGTTTTGTTTAAGGGAACAGTGCTTCCCGCCCAAAGAGATTCCCTTTGGCAATTTCTAAAAGCTCTATTTCAGTTACGGAAATAATTCTCATATCAAGAAACATCAAACTTCAGTCTAAATTTTTCTCGAATTATGAAGTGCAACCAAGTCCTTCCAAATGATGACAGTCTTCAGTAGGCACTAGAATGAGAAATCTGCAAATTATTTACAATTGCTGGGTACAATGTTATGTTAATTCAAACTTTATACTAACTCATCTAGATTGTTGTTCCTGAAGAATTGTATAAAAAAGTGGCATTTAAAATAAAGAAATGCAGTTTAAAGGGCAGTTTATCACCATTAAAAAAAAAAATCTTAATGGAAAGCTGCATATTTAATACCATTTCCACAGTATGTCAGCTAGCAGAGGCTTAGTCCAATAATTTAAAGTTTCAGGTAGGAATGTCTTTTGGTTCTGAACACAGATCGTAAGTCATCATGTCCAGGAGATGAATGCTCAGTTTTTTCACTCTTTGCTTCCTCTCCTGTTTTTACAGTTTGAACATATGTTTCATCCTTATCTTCAAGAACTTCTGAACATACACGTTTATAACGAACTGAAGTATTAACAAAGTCTTGATTCTCTTCAGCTGTGTGCAACTCGTTGTGTAGGACTCCACACGGCAGCTTTCCACTTCCGGCAGTTCCCTACAAGACGACAGGAGCCATCGGTGAAAAGAGCAAATTGTTTCTCAGTCTCTGGTCGATGATTATATGGTGGAGCTTCTTGAGCCCGTCTCACCACTTCTTGTGGTGGCATTCCAAAGTCTGTGCCTTCTGGCCAGTTTGTAATTGCTTCTACAATACCTGGTTGATTAGGTCTTCCTGTTCGAGGGAAGCAGTCCATTTACTCCAAGTTGCATCGGTGGCATAATGGATAGGATAAAGGTTACTCTGGAACATGAATCTCAACACTTGTAATCTGGGTGCCAGGAGGAGCTGCGCTTCAGTTCATGAATTTTGAACACTCACAATTAGTGAAAATTTATAACCTGGGCCTAAAATCGAGCCCCACATTGGGCACCAATAAATTATTGTCACTGTTTGACTCAGGTTAGACAACAATGTTCTCAATCCCTCCCCCTCCCACCCAGGTAGGGAAGGAGAGAAAGAAAAAGAGAGAGACTTTGCTGGACTGAAAACTAAACTACATGGTTTTAATTAAACACTAATGATATAAGAGAATATATGTACAATTTTATACAAATATGTTCAGATACGTGCAAAAGCCTCTTGCCTCCCCCCACCCCCAGCAACTCCCACAGCATCTCCCCTGAGCTGTGAACAGTCCTGAAAAATTCTGGAGCTGCCGGAGAAAGCGGAGAGTGATGAGGGTCAGGAGAGCTTGAGCCTGAGGATTGACGGTGATGGATGGACGGAGTCCTCCCCAGACACCAGCCATGGATGGGAAAGAAGGGAAGAAGCAGGAAGGAAGTTGTCTTCTGTGATCTCTGACCTTCCTCTGAGCTTACATAGATATATGGAATATCTCTGTCCAATTTTGCTGTCTAATTCAGCCTCCTACAGGGGAGTCATAGGTCTCCCCATAGTCTCTGAGCTGGCAGAGTAAAGGTGTGACCTTAAAGACCCAGCAGTTAGACAAACATTCTACCATTATCAGTTGTAGTTGGAACATTCTGCTGCTAGTTAAAAGAAAGCTTACTGAAGGAAAAAAAAAAAAAATCTGTAAAAAGAAAATTGGCTTCATCCTGGCTCAAACCGGGACATCTCCATAATTATTTAATTTTCTATGTTCAGTTATTAAAGCAATCAACGGCCAAAGAAGTAACTTTCCAGGTTAACAGGCCATGCTGGACCTGAATATCTTATTTAAAGTGACCTTCTGCATTGGTAATTTTTTTCCATATGTGTTGAAGAAGTTAAAATTAACACTCGAGTAAGAGAGTGTTATTTCTCAGTAGCTGTTTTAGAAATGGTTGAGAACTAGACTTGATCTTGTAATAGAAAATAACATTTTGAACAAGAAAATATGTTCTTTTCTTTTACATGAGATGAAACAAAGCACATAAACATGACAAATGCAGAAACATCTTTGTCAAAGGACAACTTAATGATGTCTTCAGTGTGACTTAAGGCTCTCTTGATGGGACTGAAACCTTTTCTGACTTCTATGCTCAAGCTGCAGCCATTGTCAGGTCATGCAGACACAGTTTAACAGATAACATGACTACCAGTGGCACCATTGGTACAGAACAAGACCACAAAAGCTGTCTGAGTTGGTCATAAATGGATTTTTAGTCGTACAATACAATGTGCTGTCATGGCTAGACTTATTGGTTACTGACTTTAGAGCAAAGTTGGTCATGTGTAAACTGTTTAGTGGTCACTACTGAAGTAACATACCTCTTTAGAAGAGGAGTGATGGGATATTGCCATACTGTGGACTGTTACAGATTTTTAACCTAGCCCAGTATGGTGCAGGAGTACAGCTGAATAATACTCCATGGCTTGCTCCCTTTTTTTCCTTTGGTGGAGGGACCACTTTCTGGAAATAATCTCAGTTGTTCTGGTTTGGTTTGATGCGTTTCTTGGTAGCGGGGGAAGGGCCACAAGAGTGACTCCAGTAAGATGCTGAGAAGCTCCCCCTGCTCCAAACCCAGTCAAGGAGCCATTAGAGGGACAGTAGATGTGCCTCAGTGATTACATAAGAAAGAATCAACATAACAACTAAGCAGAGAAGCACTCAGGGGAGAAGAGTTGTGCAGGAGGAGAAGAGCAGTGCTGGGGAAGGAGAGTGGTGCTGACGGTTGGTGAGGAAGAAGGGGAAGAAGGTGCCCAAGCAGAACTTTCCCTGCAACCCATGGTGAGATGGCAGCTGTGCCCCTGCACTTGTGGAGGAACATGGTGGGACATTCCCTGAAGGTGCCAGGAGGGGTGAACTTAGCCAATGGACTTGGATTTTGTGGCCAGTGGATTTGCTGCCAGTGGACTCAGTGGATTACACTGGATCCACTGGACCATTGGATTATGCAACTTTGGAAGACCCTGGAGACAGGGGGGTTTCTTCCCAAAGCAGCCCATGACTCTGAGAAGCTCAGGCTGGAGCAGCTTGCTCTGGAGGTTTGTGGAGGACTCTCTTCCATGGGAGGGACCCCATGGGGAAGCAGGGAAGGACTGTAAGGAGTCCTTCTTCCTGAGGAGGATGGCGTGGCAAGAGCCACCAGCCTGTGAACTGATTCTAAACCCCATCCCCTGTTCCCCTGTGCCGCTGGGGGGATGGAGGGAGAGAAACTGGGAACAAAGTGATTTGGGCCAAGGAAGAAGGGAGAGGTGGGGGTAACACATGCAAGTCCTGCTCTGTGTGTTGTCTGTGTCCTGTGTGTGTTTGATTAGTGTGAAATTAAATTATTATTTTTTCCCTAAGTTGAGTCTGTTTTGCCCGAGACCTTAATCAGTGAAGAACCTTCCTTGTCCTTTGTCTCGACCCATGAGCTTTGTCCTCCTCATCCCAGAGTGTGTGTGGGGAGGAGGAGTTGATTGAGCGGCCATGGGGCTGCTCCTTTTTTGTGTTGGGCCCAAAACATGCCGTCAATGGAGTTTCAAGTGGCAGCTGTGGTGGTTGTAAATTCACCATAGTCACTGACTTTACTTGATTATTGTGGTTTTACCCTGCATTCTCAGAACCATCCTCCTTAAAGAAGTTTGGGCTTGTGAAAGGTGATTGAACAGCAAAAGAAAAAAAATCTCTGTTATATTTAGGGATGATCCTGAATGAAAATCCCAAACACCTTTAAGTCTTCAGACTGATAACATGCATTCTTTTCAGAGAATGCTGCTACAGGAAATGTTGTGTTATTCTTTGCAATGTTCCTTTAAAAAACATGTACCCTGAACTCACCACAAATATTATAACATGCTCATTTTTGTGGAGTAGCTGGCACACTATTTCAAAAAGTTCCTTGTCTAATGATTAATGATTCTATTTAATAAAATAGAATAATTTTAAAACATTATTTTCTTCTATAGTAATTCCTCCTCTTTGTGTTCTTGTAGCTTACAGTAAGTATTTACTATTTTAAAAACTGACAGTTCAAATCTAGTACAAATCCAAGTAGCACTAAGAAGCAAATTGTTTCCATTTCTGGAACCTATTGTAGTAATTGCTACTGACTCCAGAGACATTCTGTGAGTAAGAGGAGTAATGATAATTTGGTAACGTTCTTTTAAGTACACTTTGTTTGCAACAGCTAGCAGATATTTCTGCCTTCAGGGCTGAGGAGAGATTTATGGACTGCAGTAACAGTTTCTCACTTTTAATTTTTCAAACGAGGTTGCTTTAGTAGTGAGCAAATAGCCCTTCGTTGCCGAAATGTTCATTCTTAATTATTAACATTAGTATCTACTTTTTCAGTCCTGTTCCTTTATGAGGCTCCCAAAAATATACATGACAAAACTCTTGTCAAAATTTCTAGACACAATTAAGTTTCATATTAGAAAATCAACAGGACAGATTAGTTTCTCTCAGAAGGACTGTGCTTGATCATGTCTTTGTTGTTGATGACAAAAACTTGTTACTTTATTATTCATGGCCTAGACTGGAGCATCAAGGAGTCGTATTTGGGAAGCAAGATCAAGATGTAAAAAGCAATGCAGAGCAAAACACAGTCCCTTCATTAAATTGTTAATAAATCAATGCTGGTACCAGTAAGCAGTTAACTAAAGTTTTTACTTTTTTTTCTGTTTTAAGAACTCTAGCATCTTTAGCAATTCTGTTCATAAGTGTCCATAACTGTTGAGAAATAAAATGTGAATTTAAAATCTGTCTTTTACTTTATAGTTAAATATATTTTCAAAGCAAAAAAACCCAAACAAACCCAAAACGTTTGTATTACAGTTATATAATAAATTATATGATCCTATGTTTTTTGAAAGTCTGGCTTTTGATCATCTGTCCCTAACACAGGAATTTTAATTGACACAGCAGATTAAATGCTTGCAGCAGTTAGTTATCCATTCTTGCTGCAGTGTGCAGTGATTGGTTAAATCCATATACAAATAAATGTGTTTAACTTTCTTTGTGAGGGCTAAGATCTTGAATTCTTTTATTCCTATACTTCTGTGCTAGTATAGTAAATGAAAAATATTTATGTAAGTAGTAAATATTCTGTAAATTAATATGAAGAAGTAAAAGAAAATAAAGCTGAGAAAAATAATATAAAATCTAGTATAGAATATGATCTATTTGTTTTATCAAAATCATGAATTTTGATACTGATTTATAAGAAATAACACGTGTTGAAAGTCTACAGTGCAAGAATTATTAATAAAAACAGTGCAGAGAGAAATCTAAATAAACAATTAAAATACAAGTGTAGGTGCCTCACAAATGGGTGAAATGTTTAAATTAATGAACTGATTGAATTGCTAAGTGTCATTTGCTAATTTCTTGTTTTCTCATGATGCATATAAAGCACAGACCACTTTCCAGCTTGTTGTGTTTACTTGTGTTCTGCATTTAAATAAATAAACCCCATGAGTTCTCAGTTCAGTAGATATTCTGCAAGAATATTTGGGGCATCTAAGTGTTTTCTACTGGCACTACTGATTATTTCTTGAAATTGGAGCAAGTATAGCAGGGATGCCTACCTCCTGCAGACCTTTATGTAAAGCAAGTACTAGAAAAATAATCCTTTCAAGAGAAGTGCATAAAAACTGGCATCACATCTTCATGTTTGAGCCCTGTTATTTCTTGGATATTTTTTTTCTTTGTCACATTCTTGTTAGCTTAGTACACCAAGGCAATAGAGTCTGGAATGGCAACTGAAGATGCTACTAATGCCAAGAAAACTATCCACACATTTTTCAATTAATTATTTTTCTCATGTTCATTTAGTTATCAGAGGTGATTGAAGGAATCTTTGAGCTTTTTGATCACAGAATACCTAGCATTTTCAGAGCAATTCAGAAAGACTTAGATACTTCTTATTAAATATTCTGATTCTAGAGGGGACCTATATTAAAACATCTCAATCTTCTCTTTTTTTCTTTTTACTAAAGTTGGAGTGTTGTACTGTAGAATTTTTTAAACAGGACAGAGAAATTTATGTTGCTATAAAGTTACTAGAAACAAGTATTGTTTTAATCCCTTTGCTGCCCAGCTGTCCTTTTTCAACCACAATCTCATTCTCCCTTGCTTTTGAATAAGATATCTAAATGGTAGCCTCTTATTCACAGTGACTCCAGTTACTTCCAGTTACTTCCTAGTAACTGGTGTCATTTCTGTAGGAGGATATCACAGAATAACTCAATTTTCTTCTTTCCTTTTACTTCAGTACCTCAGAGAATCACTCAACTGTTCTTTCTGTTGAGTAGAAATCCTGAAATGGACTGTTTGTGTTGCAATCAAAATTTTTCTTGGTAAAAACAGCAGTGTTCAAATTTAGCACAGTAGGATCAGCAATACCTCATTTTCAGGAAAGGCTAGATATAATAATATAAAAACGTTGCGGATATATTTAATGACTGAAATAAAAACTCTGGCAGACTTGAAGCTGAATTGTGGAAATAAAATGGTTCTACTTTGTAAATAAGCTACAGTACTGATTATCTGGTTTTGATGATGAATGTATGATGTGAGGATATGTTTTCTACTTATCTCCTCTCAGTCTCCAATTTTTTAAATACACATATGGGTCTACTAACATGGAAATGTGTCTTCTGGCCGGTTGTCTTTTTATTTGGAGTAATCAGCACAGATTTATGATGGGGAAATTACACTTGAAAAACATCATAGCTTTCTGTGATGAGATGACTGGTGTGGTGACTGAGGGGGGAGCAGTGGATGTTGTTTATCTTGACATTTGCAGGCCTTTAAACTCTTGACTGAAATAACATCCACACTGACAAACTGATGAAGTATGAGCTGTAAATATGGACAGTGTTATGGACTGAAAACTGGCGGAATTGCCAGTTTTGGAGGGTTGTGACCATTTGCACAATGTCCAACTGGATACTGAGGCCAGCAATTTTTGATATCTACATTAATGACCCCAGTGATTTTGTGATCTTTGCTATTTTTGAGATGTTAACAGTGAAAAAAAAAACGTATTTAAAACAAGAATGTGTTTTATAGATCTTCTTTCCATGCTGGAGACGCTATGTTTATTATGTAAGCAGGTGTCCTGGTTTGAGCCAGGATGAAGCCAATTTTTCAATCCATGAAAACACAATAGGTTGAAAAATAAATGACATAATAACCAATTACTTATCTTTAAAATGTCCTAAATATATATCAGTCTTTAGAATTAAGCAGTCACAGGATGGAAAAATTAAGTTAAGGTCATCAGTGCAATTTTAAATTCTACAAGTTAGTTAACCTCGTTGCACATACATATTTTTGTATGATGCATCATTGAAAGTTTATGTTCTATCGGTGAGTTTCACACATGTATTTGACAATAATAAAAACCAATGTGTGTACTTGGTGTAGTAAGGTTTGATTCCAGCATGAAAAGGAAAATATGCTCAGAGACAGGTTTCAGCCTGTAGGTTTCTACTGTTTTTACATATTCTCTTTCTTCTCATTTCTTTCATTTGTCCCACACAGATTATTTTGGTCACCTTACTGCTATAGTCATCTTCTAGGCTGGCTTTATATATTGATGCACTCTCAAGAAATAAGAGAGGAGAATTAAGAAATCAATAAGACAATTTATATTAGAATCAGCTGTTTGGAATCAGCTTCAGATTTAGGCACATAAATGTCGGTGCAGTAGATGTATAAGATCTCACTACAGTCAATGCAAAACTTCATAAAGCTCATGCACATTACGGTCACTGTACCTGCTGGCTAATAATTTGTGTGTACTCCCTGAGTGTTTACCTAGATGTCTGTTGCCTATAATGGGAGCTTAGACAGCAAGCTTGCCTAGACATAAAAAGTTACCTTTACTGATCTTGATCTTGAGCTGAATCCCATCCATGGAGATCATATCTCAGAAGCTATAAATTTATATTAAAAAAGTATTGAAATACTATCAAGATTCAACTGTGTGTTCTCTGCTTCCTGAGATGGAATTTTTAATATTCTTGTTTTATATTCAGTAATCTAATCATGACAGAATTATACATTTATATTTGTAGGAGGATCATGCTGATGATCATGGCTGTAAATATTAGCCATGTCTCTTTCAATTCTTGTCATGCAGAATTTGGGTTCTTTCAGGACTACTTTATGACTGTGGATTAATCTAAAGTCTGTGAAGCCTCATTTTGGTGGTGGCATTTCATGCCTCGCTTGCTTATACCACTCTTCATTCCTCTGTGCAGTCCTTTCCTCTTTACTATTAGTTAATTATTTTAAACTTTATTATTTCTTTTTTTGTTGTTGTTGTTGTTTTGGGTTGGTTTTTGTTGCTTGTAGTCCACAGCTTTGGTTAGTTAAAGTGAATCACAATGCCCACTGTATGGAGTTTAAGGAAATGCACTTCACTCACATTTCAGTTTTTTAGTCCCTATGATGTTTCCCTGCAGTTACTTGAAATAAAGCATTTTTTACTCTTGTTGGACACAACGCTGGTGATGAGGCCGAATAGGAACAATCCCAAGAAAGATCAAATGAAACAGATACACAGAAAATTTCTCTTTTTAAACAAATACAAGTCATTTCTCACAAGCCCATAATAGATAGAAAACTGTAAAATGCCTTAGAGCTTTATTGTGCCTTTTATATAATGTAAATAAATTTTGGAGCATTCCTTCTTTGCTTTTTCTTTCTGCATTGAGCTCACAGGGTCTGGAGGTCAAGTTACCAGCGTGTTTCTAAACTGCACACAATTACCCTCAACCCTGTAAAGCATTGCACAGCAGGAGAGTATTTATGACCTGTCACAAAGAAAGCCACTGTCTTATGCAGCCCAACAGGAGTCCAAGTATAATGCTGTGGTTATGAAGAATATGAAGGTGCAATATAGGCATAACATATTTAAACATCACATTACTATGCCTTTGAACGTGACTTTTTCCAATCCATATTTTCCGCTCAGAAGTTAAGCTGCATGTGTCCTCGGTAGGTTGCTGAAGTAGAAATTCTTTTTATCTACTACCTATTACTTTTCAGCAAAATTATCTTCCTACATTCCATTATTTGGAGGGATTATTGACCTTAACTACTGAGATCCAAGGGGACTTCACAAAATATTGCACACCTAGTCCTGATGGTATCAGACAATTTTTTAAAAGTTTTTTTGGTTTTGTTTTAAGAACAACCTATCACATAGTTTTACATTATTTTCAAAATAAGCCCTCATGTAACAAAAGTTTTCAGGTTAAATACATAGTGCAATGGATATATATTCTCTGAATGCAAAAACAAGAAAGCCATTAAAGTGGTGCAGCATATCAGAAATAGATATTTTGCTCAATAGAATAGCCCTTCCACAGTATGGCAAACAAATATTGGTATGATAAATGCATAATGTTAGTGTCATTTTATGACTTTCTGAGGACACTTTTCCACTGACAATATCTTTTTAATTCCTCCTGTAAGAAATGGGAAGGGGATTAAAACCAAGAATTATAAAATGAGAGTGGAGTATAGTAAAGTGTGTTCTCAATTTGATTTCCTTCATTTTGATATTTTCTTCTTGATGTGTTTCTGTTTATAAGCTTGCAGATTTTCAAAAGTGATTTCTTGGTTCTACTTTTTGGGTGCTTTAAATGAAACACATTTTGTGTAGCTCTTATTGTCCACTCTTTCTCCCCTCCCCCAGTAATCTGATGATTATCCATCATTTGAAAATCTGTCATTTTAAAATTGTAAACCCTAAATTATTACATTCCTTTAAAGTGTCAGAATGCATAATTATTTTTTTTTTTTCACATCCTGGTATCATAAAAGACTTGTTGTTATGAGTAATTTTGTCTGCATTTGTCTGAAATCCATCATGCCCATGATTAGTATAATGACTTCAGCATCAGAATGCATCACATACTGATAGTTTAGCCAAGCTGTCAATGGTTTACAGCCAATCAACTAAATATCCTACAATGCTAAACACTCTTGTTAATTTCTGAGGAGATAGAATATCTGTTAATGATTTTGTCTCAGCAGACTAACAACTTTGGATGAATGTCAGCTGTCACTTGATTAATTACATACATAAAGCAGCTGATCACAGAAATCTTCCACCTTTTCCCCTTAGTATTTGTATTTGTTCTTCACAATTAGTCACAGTCACTCAACAGCTGCATATGATCAAGTCAGGAAAACAAACCTTAGTAAGGTGTTAAACACTGGGCAAAATAAATAGAATTTGTATAGTGTTGTATATAGAGGAATTATGGCAGAGACATTGCTATTTTTGAATGAAATTCTTTATCACTTTCTTAACTCAGGGGGGTGTTATTTCTCCTTTAAAATTCAATTACATTACTTCTTAAAAAACCTAATGACCTTGATCCTTCCCTCTTATCACTACCTGGTTAATAACTTTTTCTCATCTTTTTCTTAATTATATTGGACTTAATTTACCAATGGAGTATTCAGTGATGTCTTTTTTTTCCCCCGACATGATTAAAAACTGCATTACGTGTTCAGTGACAAAACAAATGTTTGTCCTGCTACTGCAAAACTGAGTAAGTAACATTTTGCAGGTCACTCTGGTCTACCATGAGTAGCATTATTCTGTGATTCTTTGATTCTTTGTGTGTTGACTGCTGATCAGAGATGTTGTCAAGAGGAAAATGATGGGTGAGGATAACACAGACTTTGGGGCTGACGTTTTACAGCACTGCAGCAGTACAACTAAGCTCCTCCTGTGGATAGGGCTCAGGTAGCTGCCCTCTGTAGGACTCATCTCTTCTAGAAAACCATAGTTCCCATGGTCTCAGTGTCTGCTCAGAGATACCTAGTGCACTTAGCTGTTCCTAAAGTTTTAGGTGAAGTGCTGATTTCCTGAATGTGTGACCAAGAAGTGCCTCACCAGAAAAGCAGGCTGCTATACTGAAAACCTACGGTAGTTTGTGGTAAAAGTAAGTACTAAAAAGGGTGAATCGTGAGAAAGTATTTTTCTCTAAGTATTTTTCCTGGTTGACAACACTTGCTTTCAAATATTTCAGTCAACTTGCTGGCTTCTACAGTTTTGTAAATCTGTTAGATAAATAAATGACAGCTATGCTGACTGAAATGGTCATTTAACTTGTCCAGCTCTTGTGGCCACACATCACCTGCTGCTGGGTGGCAGCTCTCTTTTTGTAGGAGATGGTGTACTATTGTTGGTAGTTCTGTTCCTTCTGACTTTCACTTAAAAAATGAAACATATTACTCCCTAAACAGGAAGAATCAGCATCCTAGACATGCATCCTGAGTATATATCCATATGCATCTTGGAAGTCCTCCAGATGGTAATTTTAGGAGGTGCTCCTAGCAATTGATCCAAGACAATCATAAGCACCACTCGGGTGTTTTCTTTCAATTCCTAGATGTCACTGAATTATGTATCTGCTGTTGGAAGTCTCCTACAGACCTGTTCTTACTGTCCTGCCTTTCCCTTACTACAGTTTGTAAGGATTCCAACGGAGGGAAGAATGTCTCAATGTGAAGATGTAAATAACTGCAGGTAATCTGACTGCAACAAACAGATAAAAAAGCTGTCTTATTATTAGAATGATTTGCAAAAATGGGGGAACTGCCACATAAAAAAACCCATCACCTATAACTCAGTCATGCAGTTTCTCTTAAACTCTACCAAGAATGAGAAAGAGTGAAATTTCTGTTGAGATGATTGTTGCTAGATACAAGGCAGTGCTATAATACCATGGTGTGTAAAAAGTGGAAAGAATTTAGACTGAAATAATGCAAGGTCTTTCTGTTTGTTTGTTTGTTTACTTGTTTCCTAGTCTGTTTTTTTGTTTATTTCTTTTCTTGAGGAAGAGCACAAGCCTGCATCATGGACAACAGGGTAAAAAGCTGAAGTTTGTACTAGGGCAAGAGAACCTGCTGAGCAGAAAAACCTTTTTTGGGGGTTGTTGGACCAGGTGGTTGAATCCAGGAATTCTGGATAAAAGCATCACAAGTTAATATTTTGACAAAAAACCCCAGACTTGATCTTCAACTATTCATAACAAAGAAGAAACACATCCCTTCCACAGGATGGAAAGACATTTTTCTTCAAACTGGGGTGATAGAGAGCAGTTCAGCTTCCCCATTTATTCTTTCTCACAGTGCAAAACAGAGCAATCTACTTTTGCTGGAAGTAAAGTTAAAAGGCAGATAAAAAGAGGATTAAAGGCTAATAATTTTACATCTAATACTCAGTCAAGTGACAAACATCACTGTTAAGGGCTTAGACTAGCTATGATACAAAATACATGAAGAAAATGAACCTCATGGCTTACGTTAGGAGTTCAGCTGTGCAGTGCACAGATTTCAGGACCCTAGACTTTCAAAACCTTTGTCATTGTGGGAATTTTCTGCTCATCTCGACTGCCTGGCCCTCTGACTTGGTATGTTAAGGTTTGCACAAGTTTTATAATGCTGCAGTGCAGTGAAGATGAGCAGTGGTTGTGGTTTGCCAGAGAGATGCAAGTTATGGTATGTTTTCAGGGAGTCAGACAAGAGTGGTTCACTTAAAGTAGCTCTCTGAATAGCAAGTAGGCATTAACACCTGCTTTTGTGATTTCAACCAAAACTTAAACATTTCCCACTTGAAATTAAAAAAATCTGTGTTTACTGCTGATTTTTTTTTATTTTTTTTTAAATCATTCTACAACTACTACAATTACTTTAAGGGCTTTTAATAATCAAGTTTATAAACCATCTTAAAATGAGTAGTGACATGATTCCATTATAAATGAGAGATCCTGCTTTTTTTATTGATGGTCTATAGATCCATATTATTTTACCTTTGTTTATTATGGCTTTTCTTCAAAATATTTCCCTTGAATTAAAAATTTTTTCTTTGAATAATTTCCTTTCTTTTCCTGCTTTCCCTTCTATATTTTTTTAAAGCAAATGGTATTGAAGTCCTTCAAATACATCATGTGCTGATATAACCCCTTTATAGCACCATGGAAAAAGTATGCATTTCCACAATATATTTGCTTTTGAAAATTACAGTGTTGCTAGAAACATGATAAATGTTTTGAAAGCTTTTTCTAGCTCTATTCTTTCTTCCTGGATGAACAAGAACAGATAACACTGGTATGAAAACTAAAGCTCTCAGATAAAATTTTTGTAGCATTGACTTGTACATGTTCTTGAAATTTTTATTTCCCGCAATAGCTACTGAAGCTTCAAATATTAATGTGTTTTTAATATTGCATAGTAAAAGACAGAAGGTTGAGACCTTCTTATATCTTAATATAATTCCTACGAAGTAAGAAACAGTTATGTATTAACACGACTTGATTTAGCTAGTGGCATGTCAATGAAAAATAACAAATCTGAAGATAGTGCCATGAAGAATGTTGAGTTACTTTTTCATTATTCACTCCAATCTCATAACTTCAGTGGCATGCAAGGCATGAAACGCATTGTCAAAAAGATATAGTTCAGAATACAGTACCATTAAATACTTTATCCAATTGGCAATGGTGCTGCAAAAAGTCTGAACGTTAAACTGAGTCCTGTTCTTAAAAAAAGGACATTATGCTGTGCTTTCCAGCTCTGTTTCTACAGATAAAAGTTTCCTGTCAGCAATTTCTTTTTAAGTAAAGTGAAACAAGTCTCTCTCTCTTTTTTTTTTTTTTTTTTTTTTTTTTTTTTTTTTTTTTTTTTGTGAGTATACTGAAAAAAGTCTTTAGCTCTGTAAAGAGGCTGTTGAAGATTGTAAAATATGAAATAAAACTCTTCACTCTGACTGCTGGCCTGTGGATTTGATGTCTAGTTAGTAGTTTTTTTCTTACAGGTGAAGTTATATTTTCTTAGATTGTTAGACAGAAAATTCTGAGTTACAAAATGTGCTATGTTGACCGCACAAGGGAGAGATTATGTAACATAATTAGTAGTTAAGGATCTGCTATTTCCTCAGCTATTATTAAATCAAACCTACTTTATTCTATGCCATTTTATTCCTATCTACCTTCTCTGTTTTGCTTATAGCAGTTAGGAGATTTAACAAAGTCCTTTGTCTTCTTTTACAGCCCAGCATTTTATCTGGGTGGTGTCTCCTCTTCTGTTCTGTACCACTGACTCTTGTGAGCATTATGGCTACGAGTAAATTTAGATTTCATCCAGTACAAGCAGAGGACAAGAGAATACTCACTGTTCACACAAGCAAATAACAAGTTGTCTATAAATCTCTAGTCAAGATTTTTGTAGGTTGTGTGCAAAATGGATTTTTAAGAAGGGACTTGAAGGATGGTACTGAGATGACTTTACATACATTTAAGGAGAATTTTTCCCAAGTGTGAGGCATAGTGTGGGAGAGTGGACTTTGAAAGTCCGGCAAGTCAGTCATGAAGGAGGCTATACAGAATGTCCAACATTAACTTCTCTGCCCAGCCTAATTTACATTGCTATGACTGTGAACTTATACAATTCTGTAAAACTTTATAAGATGAACACATACAATCTTTCAACTTGTCTTTGCAAAAGAGTCCCTAACTTGCTTGTGTAGCCAGTTAGTCGCTGTGAACCAGGAAAAATACAGAAATTGTGTTCATTCTCGTAGCCAGTCACATATAAAGTATATATATGTGGTGAATATACTGGACAGATTAAAGACCTTTCTGGTTGAGCTGTACCCTATTCCAAGGATCCAAACACACTGTTCCAGTTGTTCATGCAATAAAACTACAGCATTGTGGTATATAGGGTGAGAGGTCTTATCTTTTACTAGCCAGTTACTACCTTTTTATAGCTTTGAATATAAGGGCTAGCATCTCAAATCATTATTTCTTTCACTGTTCTGATTTACTGGGTTTTTGCTTCCCAACAGCTAGCTGCAATGTAACTTTCAAGAAGTTTGAAATAGTCCACATTATAGATGATGAGAAAGTTTACAATTTTTTTCAGTAGAATGCAGCTGACCTAATTTTCATAAAATTAAGGGTGACTTTGACAACAGCTTGCCTCAGTGACAGATATACTTTGTGTTAGGCAATGATTCTCTAGGTGGTATGTTGTTCTATTTGCACTACTCTATTAATAAACCATATGTTGCTATTTCTGGGCTCAGGAGCTCTTTATTATTATCACTCAGTAAGTGAAAGACCTTTTTGAGGGCTTGGGAGAGAACTTCAATTCAAAATTATTGTGAGGTGTTCTTTGTAAAACCTTTTTGCCAGGTCAGAAGCATGCAGGAGAAATTATAGGAAGCTGACATTTATATTGTTTACAGAGGAATGAAAACTAGTTTTAAACAAACATCACTCCAGCTTCTGTGCTTGCGTCTATTGCCTATGCAGACATATTAGGTGCATGGGGCAAGGATTGCATTTCGCTGCATCAGAACAATGAATTCCTACCTTGTCATTCCAATTTTTCACAGGTTTTCAAGTTTCCCTGTTTTCGATATCTAAGTGAACTCATCTTTTCAACCTAATGCCAGAGGCTGCAAAAGAGAGCAACAAACCTCAGCTGAGTTCCGTACCTAACGAAAACATAAAAGGTAAGAGTTAATAGCCACAGCCATTCAAATTGGTCCTTTGCTTGTAGGCTTTGCATGTTTTGGAAAAAGCTGAGACAATGACATGATATTGCCATTACATTCTTTGTGCTCTATCTTGTTTGTAGTCACTGGGGAATTTTCCAGCGAAAAATATTCTGCAAGAATATACAACTTGAGTAGCACTTTTGAATGCCTCCAATACCTACTACACTTTTCAAAGCTAGGGAGCTGTTGAAAGATTTCTACATTTTCTGTTCAGGGTTTAGACAACAGGCTAGATGATTTATTGTAGCACTGCACACAGAGCACTCAAGTGCCAATGCACTTGGTATAATTAGAAGTGTGAAAATGAGTGTACTTGCCTATATGCACATGTTAACAATTTAAACAAACTACTTCAGTTTATATTTGTACCTATTCTGTATTTGGCTTCTGCAGCTCCTCCTGAAATTTTGTTTGGCCATCCTAGAGATGCATAACAATAAATATGAAGGCTTCATAGATACAGATGTTCAAATGGGCTTTCCAAAGATATTTTTTTCTGCATATGTTATGCTTGCATGATTGCATATAGTGCTGCTTTTAACTAATTAGTTGCTTTGCTTACCACAGGATGCCAATGCTGTTCCAAGGATGAAATAGCCTGTGCTTTGTTGCTGTAGCTAGTCTATTCCTCATACCAAAAGCTGAGCAGACCTACATTAGTTACTGCAGTAACTTCTGTGCTTACAAGCCCCTAGAAATGTGGAGTTACATTTAACCAGTCAGGCAACAGAGACAGAGGGTGCCAAGTCTAATAGACAACCTTTAAATTAGGTTCTGATAACAAGCACAGCTTGGAAAAAAAAACTATAGAGCAGGGGATGTGCCTCTTAACAGCTCATGTGTGGTTCCTACCCTAGGATGAAGAAATGTAAAGGCTACATATTAGCTTGGGTATGGTAAGCTTGTGGAATGATTTTGCTGACACAATTAGGTTGTCCTAAGACTACACTACTTGTCTAGCAGGAGAATAGCGCAGCCTTGTTTTCATCCTTGAACTGCCCCAGAAAAGACAGAGCTTCCTGCAGTGTATGCCAATGTGTGCTGAATTTTTTATGAAGGAAGTTATTTTAGCATTACAGAAACAGGAGGTATGGACAAGTCGCAGTTAGTGGAGAATAGTACTGAATTAGTAGAACTACTACATAAAAAAAAAAATAAATAAAATTACAGTCTGTTTTCCGGAATAAGAATCTTTTCATTTTACTCAGAGCAGTGTTAGGCTGATGCCAAGAACCTTTTTGAAAATGTTATCTGGAAGTTTTATTCCAGCTTGTATATGCACATATATTAGCACACTGCATGATGAACATCTGGTAACAGCTGTGAAAATACTATTGGTCACAATGCAGTTTACCTTGTATTTACAATGTTTTATCAAGTGAAACTACCCTCCTTGCTAAAAAAAAACCCAAACACAAACAAACAACAAGCTAAATGAATAATTCTTCGACATGTTCTCCTTATATTCATCAAGTAAAAACCAAACCCAAAAACCAAACAACAAAAAAACCAACCCAAATCCAACAGATAACAATTATTTTTACAATATATTTTTATTACTAATGGAATTACATCAGTGCTTAAATGTAATGCCGTGCTCAAGGGACTTAGGTATATGGGTGTTACAGAGAGAAAGTAGTTACTCTTTTACCCTTACACTGTTCAACTCAATAAAATGAAATTAGAGCTGTAGGAGGATAACAGGATTATTGTAGAGTCATCATTTCAAGCAGCATTTATCGTTTGAATTTGACCTTTGCAAGAGTTCATTATGCCAAAATTGATAGATCATACTCATAGGAAAAAAGTCATCTGGAATACTTGAGAGCTATTGAGGTAACTTAAATAAGCACCTGAGACAGTAGACATATTTATTTAAAATAGGCTTGTGTGTATGTGCATATATATATATATACACACACACACATACGCATATAAATGCTGCAAGACCTGTCACAGTAACTTTCATTTAATTACCTTTTGTGAATATAAATACAGATTTAGTTGTTACATCATTCCCAGCAAGAGAACTACTTCCAGGCTTTCAGCGAGAGCTAAGCTTGGTCCCAACTTCAGAATTCACTTCTTTAGAAAGCAGTGGTCTGCATTAGTCACCGCATCAAAATTGGGTTTAAAGCCCAAATCAGCTCTACCATACCCATCCCAAGACATCTCAGCTCTCTGCAGGAATAATGAATGTCATACACAGATGTTTATCATCCAGATTTCTGCTTCTGTAAACAAGCATATCACTGTCCAGTTTATTGTAACTGAGCTACCTGCCATTCACTTAATGATTAAAGGTTTTAATCACCTGGTTCTTTTGTGAAGTCTAACAATATAACTGGAATATCAACTTTTAAAGAGTTCAGTGGCCTCTTGAGCACACTTGTTCTCTATTGAAAACTTTTTAAAAAATCTAGTTTCTTGTTATTCCTTGTCTTCAGTTCTAAGGTTGAAACGGCAATGTCAACAGCAATTGTGGCATAATCCATCAATTTATAGTAAGGGATTGGGAGAAAGTTGTAAACTAAAGGAAAAACTTAAAATCTTAAAAGAGTTTACAAAACTAGTGATCAAAATGTTTATTATTGTCTCAGTGCTATCCTCCCCTTCAAGTTAAGGACAAACTCCATGCTACTTCTATAATGACAGCCCTGGAAATGCCTGTAAAGCACTGAAATGTTGGTGGATGCCTTGAAATAAAGGCAATAAAAAATCATAGATGTATCGGAAGGTTTTGCAGATAGTTCTGGTTTTGTTCCTTAATGTCACAATCAAAAAGTATATAACCAATAAACGGAGGTGGTAGTGTGCTAACTAGAGCCTCCTAAGCAGAGAGAAGGTTGGGATATTCAGTACGTAACCATAGAATCATAGAACAGTTTTGGCTGGAAGGGACCTTAAAGGTCATGTAATTCCAACAATCTGCAGTGATGAAAGACATGATCATCTAAATTAGGTTGCTTAGAGCCCTATCTGACCTGATCTTGAGTGTTTCCAGTCATGGGGCTTCTACCACCTCTCTGGACAACCTTTCCAGTGTCTCACCACCCTCCTTCTAAAAAAAATCCTTACTTATATCTAGTCTAAATCTACCCTCATTCAGTTTATAACCATTATCTTTTGTTCTGTCACTACAGGCCCTGATAGAAAATTCATCCCCATCTTTCCTATAGGCCTCTTCAGGTACTAGAAAGCTGCTAGAAGGTCTCCCTAGAGCGTCCCATTCTCTAGGCTGAATAATCCCAGTTTTTTTAGCCTGTCTTCACAGGAGAGGTGCTCCAGCCCTCTGATCATCTTTGTTGCCCTCCTGTGGACATGCTCCAACAGGTCCATGCCTTTCTTGTCCAGAAGACTCCAGAGCTGGACACAGGCCTTGAGGAGGGGTCTCATGAGAGCAGACTAGAGGAGCAGAATCCCCTCCCTTGCCCTGCTGGCCATGTTGCTTTTTATGCAGGGTTGCTCAGTCCCTTCATCTTCTAGCCCATATCGATGCTGGGGATTGCCCCAGGGCAGGTGCAGGATCTTGCACTTGGCCTTGCGAAACCTCATGAGCTTCACACAGGCCCATAATCCTATGACTGATTTGGTTTCCACTCTTTTATTGTAATATTTGCTGGTGACCTATAAAATTGATTAATGCTCATTCATTGTGAAAAATATGTCCTTTCACTTTTCTGCAGATGAGTAACTTTCATAAACTCACAATATACTGATTCATCATGTATTAAGTACAATGTAGCTCATAACTCTTTTTAAAGACATGTTTTGAAAGATGCAGTGAATGTCTGACTTTTATTTTTAGAATGTAATACTAATCTGTTTTAATAATTTTAATTTTTTTTATCAGTACATATAGGTTATACTACCAATGAAAAATCCCTTTTCAGTTTCTGGTGACCAGGTATTTCAGATTCTTATTTGTCTGGATCAGAGTACTTCCTGTGAAAATGAGCTTGTGAAACTGAGATCTCTGACAGTTTCATCCTTGTGTCATTCTTGCAAATTTAATCTATCAAAATTAGCTGGGGTAAGACTGGTTTTGATAAACATCTTTGCAGGTTTGCTTATGAAATGTAGATTAAATTTTTAACAGGAAGCATTAAAGCTCTTTAGTCTGGAACTTCTACTATGATTCTTTTTATTTCAGATTTTATTGGATTTTTTCTTTTTCTATAGAAAAATAGATAATTAAAATTGTTTTTTATTAAAATTAAAGATAATTTAAAAACTAAGATGGCTGAAGATTACAGAATGACTGAGGGTTATGAATATTTATTATTATTGGAGATATTTGAGCTGTATCTTGGGGCTATATTGCACTTTGATGTTTAGTATCTCCTTAAGATGATATTCTGGAGAGAACAGTGATTGTGGAAAAGCATCCTGGATGGATTGTTAGACAAATTTCTTTTGCAGTTTGAGCATTTTCCTGTTTCTTTTGTTACCTGAAAAACCATATATAATAATAAAGAATGTGTTTTAGTAACACATTTAGTTTCTCATATATGCATCATAATGGCAAAACTACTGTGACTTGAGGAATTGTTTCTTCTTTACATCAGGAGTGTACTGACTCCTCATCCATTGTAACATTTTGAAGTGCTATGAGCCAAAAGTAATACTCATAGACATCTAGCTACTCTCTTGCACTCTTGTTCCTAGGATCTTCATTTTCTTGCAGAGAATAATATTGTGCTGTCTGAACTCCTATGTGTTAACCTATGGATCAGTGACAGCACAGATCAATCAAAAACTGTCAGAGCTATCAAAAGCGACAACATATATATAAAGTTATCATGTATTTGAAAAGTCTTTTCTTACCTTGAAAAAAGTCCGGACTGAGTTTCTTCTCCTGTAGTTAACCAAAATTGTTTTTCATTTGCAGAGTCTTGGCCATAATGGCAAAGGTGGCTGATACTGGGCTATATGAGCAAGAATAAAACCAGTAGATTGAGGAATTCATTACCCCAGGTTTATTACTCCAGAATGTCAAAAGCCTGCACTGACAATTGAGAATATTTGTCCTTTTGTAAGGACAAAAGTAGCGCATCATTGTACTTATAATGAAAACAATCCCTTTGTTGATATTGAGTGGGAAGATTGCCAGTCTTTTTGGGAATGCTCATCTGAAGTAAATTTGCAGAGAGAGGAACTTGAGTTTACTTCTTAATGTCTTTCTTTCCAGATGACAACAATAGGAATCTTTTTTTTTTTGTTTGTTTGAAGTTCTTAATGTCCTTATAGCTAAACATTTGTAGCACTTTTCAGGACTGAAGCTTCAAAAAGTCCATTGGATACAAGGAACTGTATGACATTGGTCACACTATTGTCAATGTTGTAATCTTTTCCTCTTTTACATGTTTGTATAACAGATTGCAGCTGTGATTTACATACACAATTCATATGCAGCATAGTGAAGTATATTTTTAAAAATCTGCTTTATTTTTTGACAGATAGTTGCTAATCTACCTAGTTTTGAGATTACTATTTTTATTGTTATTTTTTATCATTAAAGGTAGATCAGAAAAGCACTGATATTCCTGTTCATGATGGAATCACTCTGGCCTCTATGAGCCTGTCATTCCTGCAAGGAAGATCTGCATGGATTGTTTAAGTTAGTAACAGAAGAGTAGGTGAGTGGGAGCACCTCCTAGGTGCCTCTACAGCTTCTGGATAGTGAGATGCTCAACGGGTGGCTGGATGCACCACAAAAGTTATGGAATTATAAAATCTGCACCTAAACTAAAGCTCTGAGCTAATTGCATTGGATCTGATCCAGATGATTATGAACCTCTGACACATTGTGTATAGCAAACTTCCCTGTTTTCCAGTGCACTCTGACACCAAATGTTTAGCATTGTCTGTGGTATAATTACTATCACAGGAATACTTGCAAAAAATAAGTTTCTTCTGTGGCTTAAAGGAGTAAGTAGGTCAGTCCTTCTCTCAGCTCTTCTCTGTTTTGTCCTCTGTGTTTTGTATGTGATATGTTTCTCAGGACCTAATGGGTTCTTCAGCTTGGAGTTCATGGACTGCAGTTTCTCCTTGTGGAGCTATAGCAGAGGCTCATTTTCTTCAGTACTATCTAATTCTTTACAAACTGTGTGGTTATTTTGACATTGTCACTACCTTATTATTCTAGCCAAACTTTTCCATTTGATAAGTTGTAAAATAGTCCATTTGAAACCACTAACAATTTCAGAAGTACTTCTTTAAACAATGGATGCTTCTTCACAGCTTCTTTTATTCTTCCACTAAAACTATTTTCAGAACTCAACCAGCTCAGATGATTGCCCCACATTCGCAGAAATTTTCACTTAATTTAATTGCAGTCATGGAAACTAGTGTAACCCTAGGATGACTTATTCAGCACCATTTATTAGGATGATTTGCTGTAGAATAAACTGCAGGTCTTCCAGTTCTGTAGCATGAGGAGTGTGAGCATTCTTGGAGCTGGGAATGTTGCCAGGAATACTAGTAGGAGAATTCTCTTTCTGATTCTCCTGTCATCTGAATTTTGTGAAAGCTCTCCCTCATGTCTGTACAATACAGATGCTTGCAGTTTGTATTTTACCTATGCTTGATGTTTTTCTCATGTGAATTGTATTTGTACAAGATGACTCTCAGACCTTTTTAAGACCTTGTTGCAATTAAAAAGATATTCGTTTAGGTGACTGATGTGGGTTATGAAGCTAGCTCCCTGCAGATGGAGAGAGTCCATTTCTTCTTATGGACTGTGCTCAGATATGCTAGCATTTTTTATTTTTTAACTCAGTGACGGAAAAATATGTATTTTGTAAGCCAGAAAATAAAGATAGATTTTGATTCTTCTTTTTTGTACTTTCTTTTCTTTTCCCCCTCTTTTCATGTTGGATGTTGTCTTTTTATTTGCCTCTGAATCAGCAAGACAATTTTAATTTGCTGATTTGCAGAAGAAGCTCTAATTCTTGTGGAAGAGATGAAGCTTGAGTATTTAATCTTAGAAAAAACAAGGGAGAAGACTGAAGGTCAGAAGCCTGGGCAAGCAAGCAAAATCATTTGTTTAAATCTTTACAAGATATTGTAAAGGAAATTAAACTTCCTTTTCAGTTTTATTCTTTATGAGTAAATTCTTGTACTGAAATATCACAAATGTTCCTCACCCTACAGATTTTGTTACTAAGGGAGTGAAGGTCTTCATGTTGGTAGTGTTCCCAAACTTGGTTAATATTACTGGAAATCTGTATGATCACTTCCTAATCCATTCAGTAATCATAGTTCCCTGTGGCACTCCCCAGGGTCCTGTTGCTTTGAAAGTACCTCTCTCAAAGCTTAAGTATTTATAATAAGGAGGGACGTTTTCTACAGTACCTACTGATAGCCAACCTGATTTTTGTTCCTAATGTCCTTAAATACTTTAGAGAATAACTCTTAAGCATCTGTCTTTTGTTTGAGTTTGGACAGGGCTAGCAAAAATGCAGTCACCAGGCTCTTTTATGGTTAATGGAGAGAGAGAGAGAGAGATGCTTTTGCAGAGAAATTACAAGTAGGAGCCTAATTTTAGATATTTTCAATCACTCTCTGTGTGTATGTTTCTCTCCCTGCTACATGAAGAAGGACTCTGAGGAGACCAGTCTTGCCAGTTAAAACCGACTGTGGGAATACCCTCATGAGACTTGTAACACAAATATTTTTAAATGTTTTAGGCAATGCCTTCTCCCTTCTATCTGTAATCTATTTGATGATCAGAATGCATTTATTTTAGGATGGCTGTGAAACAATGTGTCTTTAAGATAAATTGTTACTCTTTGTATGATGTTGAAATAATATAAAGCTGATTTCAGCTGTCTTTCAGAATTTCTGTATTTGTATATGATTAAGACTTTATTAATAGTAAAAATTGTCTAAATAATTTATCTTTAATCAATATTTTCATTCTAGAGCTACAATGTAGGGCAACAAACTTTGATTTTTTTTGTAAAAATTTTTTGCTATCTCAGTACTGTATAAGTCTCCATAGGGTAAAAGAGATAAAATTGAGCTGGGTTTCGGTTTGTGGTGTGGGTATTTTTTTTGTTGTTGTTTGTTGTTTGTTTGTTTTATTTTGGGGTTTTTTTTAGAAAATACTGTCCTATTATTTAAAGATTCAGAAGAAACTTGTACACAGATAAATGTTTCTTTTTACTTTTCTTTTAAACAGAAAAATTCAGGTGATGATAAAATTAAACAAGCAGACTTAAAAAATGTCAGAAACAGATAAAATTGGGAATAAACTATGCTAAATGTCTGTTTCAAAAAAGCCAAAATTGGACTAAGTTATAGTACATTTGGAAGAATCTTGCTTTCTTGATGTTATTTATAAATGTTTCTTAAGAAGTAAATTTTACTCTTTCTGAAGTGTGGGTCAGTGTGGATCTGCCAAGATCGTTTCATGTAGAGGTGAATTCTTACAAGTTGTTGTATCTTGCTTCCATGTCTTCCCTGTTATTATTATCCCTAGAAATTTTTAAAATGCTTTCAGAAATCAGGAACAATTTAGACACTGCGAATTAAATACCAACATTTGAAAAATGCCTATATGTGAGGAAGAAATATAAGCAAAGACTTAACAACCAATAGTGTCATTGCTTTAGTCAGTGTCAGAGAATGAAACAATGGTGAGAGCTTAAGAGAGAACATAATTTTGGGTATAAACTGAGGTGATCTGTCTGGAGTGGTGTAAGCAGGGGAAAATACCTGTTGGGAAGAAAGCTATGTTGTCTCCTGAAGTTCCCATGGACTCACATGTTGCTGCCAATTACTACCTATCATCTATCACCTATTTTAGATAGGTCCAAAAGTACTGTGTCCTATCTACATGTGTCTTATAGAAAACTTCATTTCTGTTTTAAAAACTAAAATAAGGAAATTAGATTCCTGAAATATAAATACTACTCACTAGTATACAATCAAATTATTTTTTGCCAAAAGGAATTTGATGTTAAATAAAGTTGGCTTACTAAAACTGGCAAAAAAACTGAGACCAAAACTAAAAATTTTACAACTGCCCGACTGCTTCTGTTTTTATTGTAAGACACAAATCCAGATGTGAAACATTGAAGCAGAAAAAACTCATATATAGTCTGATGAAAAACTGTCATGGACCTTTAGGAGTTTTGGAATAGGTCTACAATGATGAAGGCTGATCTTCTCTGCATCTCAGGAAATGTATTTTGCATCCACTAAATTATATAAATTCAGCATATCCAGCTTATAGAAGCTTCTAGTGTTTGTGAGTTTATCAGGAAAACTGTGGGTGGCATGATGCAAACACTGAAATGCTCATCAGAGGTGGGAGAACAACAGAAAATTCACTCGGAAAACAACTCAGTTTCCTTTTCCAAATCTGATTCTTCCATCTGGAAGAAGTATGAAGTCCAGGTTCCTTGGGTTCCCTATGTTCTTTATTTGTCTGTATGTTCCTGGCAAGGGCTTGAATTTTCACACTCTGTTACTCTTTCCTTCTTCTTCTGCTTAGGCTAGAAAAAGACACTCAGTTAACATAATTTCTTTTTAAGCATGAAGAATGTAAATATTCTTTTCACTCAGGTTTTAAAGCTTGCTCTTACTTTTCAGTGCCAATTCCATTAGCATTTTTTTGTTTCACAGAAACAGCAGTTTTATGTCCAGACTTACTCCCGCTGTGCATCAGTTATCTCAATTTTTTTTACTGGAGTCTGAGTTGTTTTAACCTCGGTGGAGAAAAAAATAATAACCAACTGTTTTCCATATTTTTATAATAATGGTTTAATTATGGTTTATTTCATCATTAAAGTCGCATTTGCAAGCACCTCTGAAATATGTATTCCTATATAAATGTATCTTGTTTAATTATTAGAATGTAGTTGATCTACATGTTTACAGCATATTTAAACTCTGATTTATTATGGTTTTTGTAGTACAGGTAAACAAATACTATAAGCTTCAGTATTTTCATAACATAGCAGGCATTTACATTTGTTTTGCAACATTAGGCTGCAAGAGCAAAGCCCACATTCGTACTTTTCCTTATCCATCTTTGCAATGCAAGGTAGCAGCTACAATGGTACATAGCAAGGACATTCTAATAAAAATCCCTTCATTAAATGGAGGAACTTAACTGTGACCTAACTGAGGGATGCATATTAAGTGATACCAATGAAAGAAAAAACAAACAAAAAATCATATTTCCTTGCTTACGCACACCATGGTGCACACCAGGATCCTAGTCCAATGACCACGCAGAATGGCACTTTAGTGACATGATCTGTGTTTCCCAACTGAGTACTCAGCTTAGTGCCAGGGAAAAGAAGGATCATCACTCTAGTGGGTCTAATGTACTGTTGACTGTGTACCACTGCTGAAAATAAAAGGGATGCAATGCTCAGCCAGGCTTTGCAAGTGAGGCACATAATGCAGAAAAAGGGATGACTTCTTAAGAAGATGATTGCACAAAGTTTCCTCAGTTCTTTCTTGGTCTGCAGTGCCTTTTTGTTCCCTGTTGTGTCACTTCAAAGCAGGCATGCTCAGTGGGTTATTCTTCATGACAAAACAAATCATCTACAAACCTTGAACAGTTCACAAGAATTGCCCACTATCATGGTTTAATGCTGGGCTGGCAATTAAACAAACAATAGATGTTCTCTTCTTACCTCCCTCCCCTTATAGGGAAAAGAGAGGGAATAAGGAGAGACTCTTATGGTTTGCAAACTAAACTATGCAGTTTGATGAAAAAGAAAAGTTATGAAATGTATACAAATATACACAAATAATCACTATTGTGCTCTCCTCTCACCCCTGAATAACGCTCATGTCACCACTGAGGATATGGCAGGTCCTGAAAAGTCTTAGGTTCAAATCTTGGAGTCAGTGGCAGATGGGAGTTGAGATCCAGAAACATTGGGATACAGGAACATTAGGGTGCAAGAGGGAGCCCCTCATGATGCCTCAAATTTATGTCCAGTACGAAGTGGATGGGATGGGATACTTTTTTCAATTAACTTTGGTCACCTGTCTGGTCCGCTCCTCTCCAAAGGAGGGTCTCAGGTGTGATCCTCTGCTCCCTTTTGTTTCCAGAGCATAAGATGTTTCCTTCAGAACCAAGCAGTGGCCTTGGTTCTACATACCATTCTCTCACCATAACTATAAACATAGAGCATTACCAGTCCTAGAGGCAGATACTGACTGAAAAACATGCTGTTAATTTCAGCATGCAGCTACTTAGAAGGGACTTAACTGAAAAGTAAAATCACAAGAAGGAAATTAGTTCTATCCTGGCTCAAACCAGGACACCCATTAATTTGCCTGCCGGGTAAAGAACACAAAAAATACATGCTTTTGACAGGTGATTCTAACTTTAGTGTTTCTGGCTACCATCATGTTAGCATGAATGGGGTTGCAATAGGGACAGTAACTGGAGAAGACTAAGAGCAGAGAGTACTTTTCTTATCTGATGTGATGTTAAATTGGGTTTCATACTGACAAAATAGAAGGCATATGCTTGTTACTGTAAGATATTCCCTAGGTCCTCTCTCAATGATGGGGTACATGTCACACCTCTCTTCCAAAAGGCTAGATAAGATTAAGCAGAAGGGAGAACTTCTTGACTACAGGGAAACATTTTCCTCCATTTCTAACTCCTTTTATTTTTCCTGATTTCTATTAGATTGAGGTGGACTTAAGAAGATATGGACATGTGCTAGAGATTGAGAGGACATATTTCAGAGATTACATCATGGGATTTCTTAGGTTAGGAAGTGCAGTAACATTAATACTACTAAACAAGCAGAGTGCCAGGTCTTATGGTTGCATTATGCTCTCTCTGCTACTGTACTGTGTTGTCATTTATGATACTTATAGGCAATAATTACATGGAGAAATCAGTAGTTTAAAGACCGGTATGATGGTTTTGAGCTTTGAGTTGAAATCATGGTGCCACTTTAGGTAAGCCACCCTTTGAAAACGTCTTCCTTTTAAGATTTCCCAGAGAGAGACTGAAAATATTGTGAAAAAAAAGACAATCCATTAAAGCGGAGTGCTCAAATATTACTGTTGTGGCAGACCTCAGATGCATAAGGAGCACTGTGAATGTTCATAGTTGTGGCATTTCAGTGTCTGATGTACTTGAATCAGTGAAATCTGAACTCACTGACTTTACATGTTTTTGTGCCCGTGTGGGAGATTTGTCTTCTGGTAGTCCTGGGGTACATAAGAAGGACATTTTCACAACCAGCATGCTTTCAAAGCATCAGCAGTATGGAACTTAGAACACATTTCCAATTGGTAATTCTATGTATCTATTAAGCGGCATTGTTGAAGTAGCTCTGCTATTAATCAAAGACTCACAGAATGGCTTGGGTTGGAAGGGACCTTAAACACCTAGTTCAATACCTGTCACTAGACCAGGTTGCTCAAAACTCCATCACCCATGGCCTTGAACAGTTGCAGAGAGAAGGCATCCACAGCTTCCCTGGGCAACCTGTTCCAGTGTCTCACTACCTTTGCAGTGAAGAATTTCTTCCTAATGTCTAATCTAAATATATTCTTTTTTGGCTTAAAACTGTTTCCCCTTGTCCTAGCATTACATGGCATTGTAAAAAGTCCTTCCTGTAACCCCTTCAAATCCATAACAGTGTATCATATTGAGAGTGAGACTGGTAGAAATGGGACTGTGTAGGTAAATATAATGTCAATGAAAAAACTGTACCCAGTTGTTACGTTATGCAAAGGCTCAAATTTATGCAGTAATGAAAGGAGCACAGTACTGCTGGACTCCCTCCTTAGGGTTATTTTAGCAGACTAAACAATATGCAGCAGAGTGCAGTCAGCTGTGCTGCTGAGCAGTGAGAATGATTGACAGCCTACTTTTGGATCCTGGTGTCAGGCTTCCTCCCAAATGACATCTGGGCATGGTTTGTTATATATGACATTCCAGAGACCACTGACAGTAGAGAGTTTGCACATAGTAACTCTTTTTTGAAAGTTAAGTGACTCTTCCATAGCAGTACTGGGACTGTTCCTGGGAATGTTTAATTCTTTGGTTTGCATGCACACCTTGATTTTGATACTAAAATATGCCATTCATTATCTAGAAAGCAAAGCGACAATGAAGTAGATTTAATTCTGATTTGTAAACTGCTTAAGCAAATTCCAGTTCTATACTCCAATTCTGTTTTACAACGTATTCCTGTAAATCTGTCTCCTATTAGTGGATTTTAACATATCAGTAACATTGAACATAATAATACTGTTAATGATAAGGATGAGCAAGTTAGGTTCCTCCAGGTGTGAGACATGAATGAACAAGAGTATTAACTTGCCATCTACTTTTACAGGCTTTATTTTTCACCCTGTTCCCTGAAACCATGAAGATGATGTGCTTATTCTCTCCCTTTCCCTTTTTCTAAATGAAGCTGCGATTTTCACACATACACATGGCACTGGGAGTTTACCAAATACTGTGAGGCTTGGATTGGATTTGTGCAAGTGGGCAGCATTATAATAATGAATAGTTATGTTTCGTGCTGAAAATGTCTCCAGGATTTGAAAGTCTGATTCTAGTGACATACAAGAAAAAGGATTCTTTTCTAAACTGCAAATTTTCCCAGAAATTTCAAAACTTTTGGTTAGTTTATATTTAATTGTTTTTCAGCCTTCATTTTAATGGAACTGTAGATCCCTTAAGAAAAATTATCAGTGAAAAAATAATTAGAAATTATATAAATGCATTGTGTTTAATATAAAAAGAGGTATCTTTTTGTCAGCGTAGGTACAGAAGTTGCAATATGTCTCTAGAACTGCAGTTAGATGCCATCAGTGATGCTGATGGAGTATCAAAGTATCAAACATTCTGAGCTATGTGAATAGCCAACAGTAGGGAGGAGAAAAATTAATGTTGTTAATTAATGCCGTGGATATAGTTTTAAATATTTTCAGAAGCCAGATGAAAATGCCATTCATGGTCTTATAAACTCAAGTTTACCAAGCTCATGCTGTAATACTTGTCCATCTTATATTTTACTAACACAGAGGCTGTATATGTAATTTTTGTGTGACTTGACTTATTTATTTTACTGAATACCTGGCTATGTTAGTGTGAAATGTGAAGGGGTGTATAGATTTTCTTAGCTTGTTTACAAAGGAAGAGCAGTTTGCTGTTATTCCCCCATGGACACAGAAATAGCTGCTTACTTCTGATATTCAATGACAATCTATTTGGAGACTTTTGGCCTTCTTTATTAACATAACTAACATTGATTTTTTTATATTATTTTTTTTTTCTTCTAAGCCATTGCTACATGGAGGAATCAAGGCTGAATAGGAGTAGGATTAAACAAAAGTTAATGTTTGCCCGAAGTTTAGGTACATGCAGTCATATTTTTCTGAATCTCGTTACATTTTTTGTAGAACTGTGATTTCAGTGAAACTGCTGGAGGTACAGAAAATGCATGGTCCAATTCATTCTCCTTCCTTTTCAAATTTTAAATAAAATTTATATGAATTGATAACAGCGCACCTAGGAGTACTTTCCACATGATTTTACAATTGTATCCTGCAAATTACAATATGAAATATAGCCTTAGTTCTCAGGTCCTTCGAGTCTCATGTGTAAAGTTTAAATATACAAATACTATACTACTGATAATACTGATACTATAATACTAGGGGAAAAAAATATTTGTTAGGTTCAAAACTCTCAATTCTAGAATGTACTAAGATTTCTTTAAATCTTGAGCAGTAAAATCGTGTAGTCTGTGAGCACCATATTTGCATTCATTTTTAAACCTTTTATTTTCCAAGCAACCCTTAAGAACACTGGGGTTCATAGAAATTAAATTAGAAGGTGTTTTTTACAGCTGTTTCTTTTACTTTTCGTTTGATAAGTCTCTATTTTAGATGAATTTTGGTCTCCTTTGCATAGCTCAGTGGGCAGAAGCGGCAAAAAGCCTGGGAAAAAAACACTGTGAATGTGAGGTGGTTTTGCAGACTTCAGTGGGGCAAAACTTGATTTTGATATCTGAGCACCTAATCGTATATTTTAGTAGTAGCAGAAGTATTGTCATTCATCACAGGAACAGACAAAGCTCCTGATGATTTAATGGGGACTCATAGGTGTTTCATACCTCCCAAAACACCTTCTCTCTGCATGGATTACGGTTATCATCATAAGACAGTTCAGCTTTCAATAAATTTCCGTTATTCTTGACACATTTTAATATTTTGTAAGAATTCAGATGTAATTCTTGGGTATTTTAAGAGATCTGAGCTATGTGGATTTTTTTTCTGAGGCAGCTGTTCTTACTTGACATATGTAAGTGGATCATAGCAGTAAGACAGAGATACATCGGTTTGACTTTGACTTAAATTTTCTTAGGTGTCCCAATAATCGTATCTCCATAATGTATTGGGGTAAATCATAGTTGCCATTATCTATTTTGTTGCATTCACACATATGCCAGTGTCCACTGGACTTAGCAGAACCTTTTCTTCATTTTGTTTCACAGAGAGAAAGCATATTTTATTTATCTCTACTGATGCAGAGGGAAAAGTCAAGAGAACAGAATATTTCCTAATAGATCAGAATTGATGAATTAAATAGATGTAGACACTAATATACATTGTTATCCACTGTTTGCCATATTCAGTGGAGCTTGTATATTTTTTATAAAAGAAAACGATGTAAATAACTATTATCACTCACGGTCTTAATAGGAAGATTGCTTGTATAACTTGAGAATTCTATGCATATGTGAAAAATACTACCATAATCTCTGTTTTTCAGAAATAGATCTAAAAAAAGAGATGTGGGAAATGAAAGCAAAACCACAAATGAGACAATGGTTGTCATAAACATGATGAATCTAAACCTTTAGACCTAAATGTGGATAGACTTACATATTATCTGATATTTTCTTTTATGATAATGAGTGGACTATTTTCCAAGCTAGAAATGCAGTTTTTAAGGCCTGTTCTGTTTTCTCACTTTTTGTGATACTCGTCCATTATCCTCTCTAGGAGAAGTATCTTGCTCTTTTTACCAACTGTAACTGATAATCTTGGTTTTAATTGGAAGTGTTATGCATAATTAAACACTTTTCTTTTGGAAGAGCCAATATTTAAAAAAAAAATAATAATTAAAAATTCAGATGTAAAATGTATGCTTTAAATGCTTGCTGCTTCAATGGTGGTCTTCTTCCTCTAATTCTGTCTTGATATTTTCACAAGAATACAGTATTCACAGGAAAGACAAAGATATCTGCAGAACTAACTGCTTTATATATTCATGTTGATGCTTCAGCATATCAATGCCTTGTTTATTTACTTATGAATTACATCTTCGAGTCTGAATAACTATTATAAAAACCTATTCTTGTACAATGCTGAATTCATATCCATTTTTGTTATTAATTTTTGTGCCTCAGATATGTTTCATTACTACTGAATTCAGTCATGTTCATTTAAGGCATGATGTTCGTGAATAGGAGGTCCAAAAAGTTATATATCTCATTCAAAAAACGGTTTGCCATGTAATTAGTTACATTCCAACCCTGTAGCCACTTTTAACTTTATTGTGTTATAGCTGCATCTCCTAGATGCCAAGAATTGCTCAGCCTTGTCATGGCTAGAAAAGGTCCAAAATCTAACTCCAAACACTGTGTCTATTGTTTTTCTCTACAGAACTGAACAGTGTAAACACTGATTTCTCAGTGTTTTATCTGGATGATATACATCTATGCCACCTCAAGATGATACTAATATAGTATTTGGCATACAGAATATACTGTTTCTCATATGTTTGAAACAGTGATTTGGTGTTGTCTGCCCAAAGGTGAGGTGCCACTTACCTGAAATTAGCTGTCCACAACGGCCCATTTGCATTTATCAGTCTTTCAGTCCAATGCATTTGCTAAACAGTTTATGAAATTATAGCCAATTATGACTGGGAAATCACTGGATCCCCTGAATTCAATGTGGCTGCATTGTGGTATAACTGATTTTGATTCCTTTCTTGTAGATGTGGAGGTTCATAAGTTAGGTCTAGCATCACCTTATTGTAGTTCAGTACTTTGCATAGAAAATAGCTCAACTCTCCAAAGTAATGTAACTATGATGCTTTAGTGCTCTGCTGACTTACCAAGAGAGGTTTATTTTGCATAGCTATTTTTGGTGTGATGCTGGATATTTACCAGTACTTTGAAGGTTAATTTCTAAGAAGGCATATTCAAAATAATCTGGAAGTTTCCATGGTTACCCTTTTATATAGCATATGCCAGACAACATAAGTGCATTAAGTGCAATATAAGTGCACACAAAAGTGTTTCAGAATGGGAGTGAATTTTTTTTCTGAATCTAGACTAATAAATTATGTATATATCTATCATTTTATCCATCAGCTTTAGAAGTGCTTTCTTGACCTTGTTTTTATCATGCACAAGGCCCAGATTCTGATTCTGTAGGATGATACTTTGTAAATAATCAGGGAATTATAAAGAGAATTGATTGATTATTTTTATTTCTGTTCTTTCTTGTTTAGTCTTCTCTTGCAAGTGATGTAACTTAGACATTCTCTGCCTTATTTTTTACAAGTCTTTAGGACTTGTACATTCCGGAGTCATAACACAAAGGTGAACTTACTTGGATCAAACTGACCCTCTCCCACCCTGAGTTATTACTGTGAAAACTATAACCAGGAGTTTGGCCTTAAAGACAGTTTTTCTCTACTCTTTCCTCCTCTATAAGCTTGCAGTTTTTCTCCACTCTTTACTCCTCTATAAGCTTAGCTATAGTTAGTCTTTTGATCTGGAAGAATTTTCTCCACTCTTTCCTCCTCTATAAGCTTAGCTATAGTTAGTCTTTTGATCTGGAAGAAGTTATCTGTTTTTAAAAGAAGATACGAAAAAGCCTCTTTGCTTTCAGTTATTTATCTTGGAAGGAGTGAGCCGTGCCCAAACCTTTGCACTAATCTAGGAAAGTGTGTGACAAAATATGGCTGATTTGTTAGGTTTTCCTCATACCACTGTGGTACTTTGCACATTTACTAATCTATTCCTCACCTCTTTTATCAGTAAGTGACTTCAGTAAATCATTTAAAGCTTCCTTCACCCGCTCCTCATGACTGCCCTGCAGAGCTATAAAGCAGATTCTGGGAAGAGGGCCTGCAGCTTTGACAGCCTGACAGCATCTGGGAAAGCAAATCCTTTTTGAGGATCAACCTAGTGAGCATGAATAAAGGAAGTGCACCATTCTGTCTGCTTACCTGGCAGTTAATACAACCTTTCAGGCCAGCTCTTCAGCCCTCTTTATATCCTTTATAAATAGGACAAAGTTTCCAAATAGGCTCAAGCTCTCAAACAGGCTCTTACCCCTGGGGAATTAGCTTCTTCCTTTGGCCAGGCTTTGCTGTCAGGTTGCCACTGAAGTAACCCTCCCCTCTCAGCAGGGCTTGCTGCCAGGTCATCACTTAAGCACTCAGACATCCCCAAGTGACATCTACAATCATTTTCTTAACTTGGTCTTGTTCCTTTCCTTCGTTTAAATTGGCATTTCTCAATCCTTGTTGAACAAACCTGGCTACTCAACACTTTCTCTGAGAGCACATCGTGTCTGCTTCCTAATATTATTCACATCAGTAAAATATTTACAGGTAAAGGTTTTGTGGCATAAACTGCACAAAATAAAGCCATAGTTTACAGCTTGTGCTTTGTCACTGAGTGCCTGAAAGGAGAAAGAAGCTCTCTGTTTATTAGCATTCCTATCATCTTTTTTGTTCTAAAGTTGCATGTTAAAAAATTAAATAAAACTGCTTAAACCATGAATATAAGATACAAGAACTAGAACCAGGCATACCATCATAATTTGAATCATGGAAAAAACTCAGTATCCTTATTATATTTATCTTCTGGACTTTCATCTACCCAGTGCAGAAAATGTGTCTAATTTGACTGAAGGTGCTACTGCAAGAATCCTTACAATACAAACTTGCAACATCTCAATCTGGACAGCGACTGAACGTCCTGTTCAGGAGATTTAGTTCCACATCTACACCAAAATCCCAGTTTATTAGGGTATTTTTAGCAAGTATTCTGTTCATGGTTTATGTGTAAACCAGCTTATCAGTTTATCAATAAGGCAAGTATTTCATGAGGAATAATAGCACACATTCTGTTGCCCAAATTTATTTGGATCTCTTTATGTTAATTCGGCAATAAAGTAGCTAATGGGCCCTTTCCTTTTGTTGACATATGCTTGGCACTGTTTTTCACAGATTTTTGTCATTAAATATGGAAGATAACATTCTTATTCTTAAAAATATTAAAAAATATTTTTAATAAAAATATTCTTAATAATAAAAAGTGTGGTTTCAAATAAAAAGATACAATTAAACAATATGCTACAGCATGAACTTGTAATATATCCAGAATGCCAGTGTAATTTTTTAAATATTGACTCAGAGTGCTTTTGCGATATCCAGACCATGTATATTTATACAAAAATTCCCCAGTGGATAGTTATTAAAAAGTTCTTTAACTTTCCTGAAAATATATGAAGAAGACATTGTAGTCCCTGGCAGAAAGACATTTTAGCATTACTACCAACTTCATGTAGAAAAACGTGGTGGAATAGTAAATTAGTTAGCAGCCCAATATTTATTTTGAATAAATGGAAAAGATTGCAAAATGTGTGCTAAAGACTGAAGAGTTCAACTGTAACTGGGGAACCAGATATTTGTATTATAAACCTGGAACAGTTTCCTCTATGTCTTTTCCCATTATTCCCTAGAAAATTATTTTTGTAGGAAATAGAAGTGTGTCAGATTTTCCAAACAGGTGAGTAACCACCAGCCGGTGGCTGGATTAGTCTGAGCTGGGTGGTTGGGTTCTGTGTTGCACATTAATTGGTTTATTGGAACACAAGGTGATGAGGTGCATCATGCAGTTGGGAAAGATGGCTGCAAAAGATGCCATTGCCTCAAGTATTGGGAAGAGCTGAGCAGAGTGATGGATGACAGTGATACAGAAGATGAACACTGGTCTTCTGGAGTTTTGCATGAGGTGCATGCAAAGGGGCTTTTGGTGTATAACTGGATTCTTTAGAAATAGCAACATTTTCTAAGTGAAATCACAAACACACAATGTACTTGCATATTTAATCTGATTAATTGGAGGAAAAGAGTTCCCATTGCATGAAAATTTTTCAGTTACCTTTTTTTTTTTTTGAACTACTTCCAATTAACACTCACCACTGACAGGCTTGTTTGTTTTTGAGAAAAAAATAATCCATAGTAAGACACTACAAAAATTAGAAATCTGTTCATCTTTTTCCTTCATCTCCTGCAACCTCTGGTTTGCTGATTGTTTTAGGACAAATTTCTCTCTCTCTGTACAACCCTCTCCCACTCCTTCTCCTTCATATACACAAACATCCTTTTAAATTATAAATTTCATATTCAAGCTGAGAAATACATATTTATGAAAAGTTATTTATTTAGGTGTGGCAATAAAGTTTTTCAGTAGAAGAATGCTCTTCCAAGAATGATTTTTTAATTTTCCCTAAGCAAATTATGATGATGAATATGAATATGATTACTGCTTGTTTCATTTGAAGGTTCAGGGTTACCACGAAATAGTATATTCAGGAGGACAGATGTAAGAGAATAGCATTATTTCCTTTTTTTCCCTTGAAAGATTGGAACCCACATAATTTGAAGGTTGTTCAGATTATGTAAAAGTCGATACATTAAACTGAGTGTACTATAGTGGCTTTTGTGACAAAAATGCAGTTTATATTTGAAATGGAAAATTATTTTCTTTTATTCAAGCGTGGAATTTGGGATTTTGATTACCCAGAGAATAGATATTAACTTGTGTATTTAACCTGAATTTTGCAAGGATGTGTGAAACATCCATGAAGGAACATGAATGTGAGTTCTGAAGAACGGGCTGTTATGGTTGTTAGGAAATAGTTACTCTGTGTAATTGGACTTCCCTTGGTCAAATAGCAAGAGCGCCTTCAGGTGATGGGATTGTGGAGGATGAGGAATTTTCCTTCTACTGTGTCTGCCTTCCTGACACGGAGGAAATATAAAAAAACTCAAAACCACATTTATCTCCTTTACTGACCAGTAAAGGCTACTCCTTTGACTGTCCTGTACCAGCTTGCCCCCTACAGAACCAGGCTGTTACACCTCAATCATCTTCTACTTGGGATCTTTCTCATCAAACTTCTTACATTTTTTCTATCACTAACATAGGTAAATTCCACACACAGTTGTGTGTGCATCTCCAAGAAAAGGAGATTGATACACCTGCTTTCACTTTAGAACACATGCAAGCAAACACACACACGTACATAAACACACATTGTATCTACAAACTCACAACATTTACAGTAGTGCTGCAATATATATAAGTTTTTTGAACACTCAGCTAATATGTTTAAAGATTTTTTATTTTGGGTGTATTTGTTGATGGGTGTTTTTCTTAAAGCTAAAAGTTAGCTGTCAGCAAAGGACAGGGGAAGAAAAATTCCAGTGAAAACCAATCATCACTGTCTCTGTCTTTCATTTGTGTTTTACTCAAAAAGCAGTCAAGAGAAATGCATGCTTTTTTTTTTTTTTTTCCTGATAAACTTTAAAGTAAACTCTTGAGATTTTATTTTTGTAGTGATCCTATTTAGTACAGAAACTCCTTTGTTAAAAACAAGAAAGAAATGTCATAAAAATATCTATAATCTCAAATGCTATAACAATTTATAAGAATATTTATTTTAAAAATGCCAAGGGGAGTTTGTTAGATTTTGTTCTTTGATTAGCCAGCTAGCATCACAAGATATATAACCTGGAGTAATATGCATGCATTTTTGCCTCCTTCACCTTGAGTGCTTGCCTGCCCAAATAATCTTTTCAAGTGAGGGTTATCAGAATGGTGAACAGACAAAAGATTAGGTCATTTAATAATTTCCATACACAGTTAAGCTCAGTTTTAGTGAGACTACTGGTATAATAATCACTGAAAGCAAAGCACTGGCAAAGAGAAGGTGTCAGAACTATTTAAAATGACAGCCCAAAAGTTCACGTTTTGCAGTGTCTTTCACAGTATTAATCTGCTAATATTTAGAAAGAAGTTCAGAAGACTAAATGTGCAAACTAACACAATTACTATTGTTTATTAGTCCCAAAGGTGTACCTAGACAGACTTGTTTTCTATGCATGAACATCAGTGTAATTGACTTTCATTCTTACAAATGAAAGTATTAAATTATCTTTATTAGAAATTAGACCAATATTAAACTTGTGGACCTTTCTTCGAAAAACTGAGTGCATCTCCTATGTGACAGTGCTGGAGTGCCTCAGCGATCACCAGTTCAAGTCCACAGACATATTTGATGCTGCAGACTCTGTATCCATGATGGATTTCTTTCAGACTTACAAAAGAAGATGTGTGATGGACTTAGTCATTATTTCATTACCACTTAAATTCTTCACTTGAATAAAATGGAATCAGCAGAAAAGTATAACATACAATAGTTCCTTGCTATGTAACACCTGTTGCCAAACAGCGAATAAGGAAATATTTTTGGAAACATTCCTAACATAGTACCTTTCTTTGAAAGTTTTTTGTGTAAAATGACATAGAAAACATCTAGTGATAATTATTCTCAATTTATACCCTTGTTGCATTTATTGACTTTGAACTATGGCAAATATAAGTCTGAGAACAAATTGCTAAGATGCACATTTTTATGTATGGAGGGCGGGCAAAAATGGTTTGTGCACTTGCCACCATGGTGGTGTCAGTGGCAGTGGATTTTGGGAATGTCTGTTGAAACCGAACAGTACCTTTCTTGTATGCAGTTTAAATAAACATAAAAATAGCAAGAAAATAGCACAGAAAAGCTGGTCCAAGTCAACTGAATTCTTTCTGTGAAGAGAAAGTGCTACTTGGGAGCTGAATATGCAAAAATTATGCCATGTTTGGAAACGTAAAAGAGAAGACCCAGAACAGAAGCAATGCACAGTTAATGTTGCAAAATCTGTACAAAGTATACTGGAGAGAAGCCAAAGACAACCAATGTAAGATCCAAACTGTAAGGATCTAAAACCTAGTGAAAACATCGTTTAAGAACAAGTGCTGACGAAACCTCTCAAGATAATTTTGCCCTAGACACTGGATAGTTGGGATTTCATGTGAAAATTTCATGCATACTTTCTTCAGTTCTGCTCCTTTCCTGTTTTTGACCTAAACACTGCTTTCATTTTGGAAATCATCCTTCTAACCTTTAGACATATGTGTGCTGCTTAAGGACATTTAATGCTCAGGTAATAAACCCAATTCATTCTCAGAACCTACTTAAAAGCTTGAGGAACTCAAGCTGTGTATAATTGCTCAACATGCTGGAGTCCTTGCTAGGAAGAGGTTTTCCGGCTGTCCAGCACTTCTCAATGTGTTGATGGCTTCCTATGTCTGATAACTCAACAAATACTCTAATTGCCAGAACAAATACCATCCTTTCTGGTGAAATGGATGTGGCAGTATACGAAACCATGCCTCCACCAGAGAAGTAACAGGAAGTGTGACACTGTAGCTCTGCAGATAAGTGAGCTGGGTGGGAAGCTAGGTGGGAAGTTTTGTAGTACTATTTTTTATTATTATTTTTTTAATCCCCAAGAGTCTTTATGTGTTTAATATTAAGCAGTGTTTACCCATTAAAAAACTCATTTTTCCCCCTCCTTCAAAATGTGGACAATGCTTCCTCCCTATATCTGTTATGCTCTACATCTTTGGACTCGATATGTTTGTGTTTTATATTAAAAGTGTGGATTTTTTCTAGTCCTGCTCTTTGACTGAAAACCTTATTTTCCCCAGAGCCTGCTGTGTGGTGCACCAAGTTGTCTGAAAAAACACTTCAAACCTGAAGAAACATTGAATTATTTTAAAATGCAGGAACGTAATTAACTTTACATAAGAGAAGAACATGATCAATATACTGCTGCATCTTTTCTTTTTTTTTTTTTTCATCTTGAGTGATATTAAGTGCTGTTCCCAGCTATTCAATTCTATAGGCTTTGTTTAGATAAAACATAGCTTCTAAGTCATAACCACTTATAAGAGACTTTATGGAACTAGTTGGTAGTGTTAAAAACTAAGGGTTAAGCAATCTATCTCTGTTAAATATTACATGTTGGGAGAGTTACTCTGTTGGTAACTCTGGTCTCAATAATGTTTGTGAACTAGAAAATGATGATCCATATTTCTGAGCTATTACTTCAGATGCAGCAACTATCTTAGGTCATATTGTGAAAGGAATTTGCAATTTGTGAATGCTGACATGCTAATAAATAAGTAAATAAATACAAAGAGCATCTGATGGAGAAATCTTTTGGGAGTTTGAGCCATATAATGCACTGGTGCAGAATCATGGACTCTCTGTTGTCTGAAGCCTGGTATGACATTAAATACATGGTCAGAAGCACAAAACTGAGTTTCTTGCCAGAGATCTGACTTCATTATCTCAGACTTCTACCGTGTCCTGTACAGAAAATTCTGCATAGGAAATTCTGTGAAAAGTATTTGATTTCTTGATCATGGCATTCAATATAACTTGAAGAAGTATGAGTCACTCTGTTGGTCTATGAAATTCTATTTTTGTATTTACTCTAGATATCTTGGAAAAAATAAAGAGATTATAAAAGAACCAGTCCCTGGGAGGGATGGCTTCTTGTGACATTCAAATCATTCTAGACAGATGTCTTCATCTTCAAGAAGCTGAGATAAATAGAGTAAAGTAAGTTCTCTCTGGTAAACAATGGGTATTGCTTAAGTAAGCTTCCTGCTTCAAGTGATTCCAGGAGGCAGAATCATATTTGATTTATCCTTTCAGATCAACTATTTCATAAAAAAAAAAATTATATATATATATACATAGATATGTATATATATATAAAAAAGCAGTACTGTGGGAGAAGACCAGCAAAGTCTCCTGGAATAGCAGAAAAATGTTGTATAGAAAAGGACTTCACTAAACAAATTTACCTTAGTTTTAGTTGAGACAAACTGCATAAAATGTCTGTGCAATGTATTATTACATAAATGTATTGAGTTGCATTGGGTGATTTTCATTAAATATTCAGCATTGTAGAAAGCAGTTTTATCATTAGAAAAATGAAAAATGTAGAAACTTTTCTTTTGCTGGGGTCAAAGTGTAGTTCATTTTGAGTATCTGGAAAAACTAACATTAAATTGAACAAGAACAGAATACAGTCCTTAAAGAAGTGGCAGTGAATGAGGATCCTTCTTGTTCACACACTTGGTGAAGATACGCATATATCCAGTGCTCTGAGCTAGTGGCAGAGGGATGCTTTGTCAATATTACCACAGTAAATGTTGAAGTGAAATGACAGATGTGCCTCTTGGGGCTCCCACAAGAACCTGATGTGTAATCATTATTGAGACTTAATTTCTTTCCTGCTCTCAGCTGGAAGGAACTTGAAGTTCAAAGCTGGAAAGGAATCTGCAGTCTATCTGAGAGCAGAAGACCTGGATAAAACTTTCAGAATGTGACTTGAATCTCTTTGCAACCTGGAACATGGTGCACATTGTCTTTGCTGCAGTCCAATGCATTCATCAGTGATCATGTGTTCCTTATGCATTGTTATGACAGATTAATATGACCAAATGTAGGGGTTAGCATCAGGGAAGAGGATTACAGGACTGAATCCTGTAGAGGAAGGGCTAATTAAGTTCTTAAACACAAACAGAGTACGTGACTTATTAGAAGTCTTGACTGAGAAGAAAACTGTCAGTGTGGTAAGTATAAGAGGACTTGGGTATAAGAGGATTTGGGTAGGAAAAGACAGAAAGAAGGTGATGGTTGGACAGACAGGAGACTCTCTCAAAGACATGTTTGGCACAAGTGATCTGTTAACTGGGAAATGCTGTGACAGGAGGGAGATGTCTCAGTGGATAGTGGTTGGCATGGCATGGCACACCAGATATCCAGTTTCACTGAGGAAGTTAACTCTTCAGTAATAGCTATGACAAACTTTAGGTGGAGGAAGCCTACAGGATGTAGCAAAATCAAGATGACATGGTAAGATGTCATGACAGAAATCTGGGGAGTGTTTGACTACATGGAATGGTTATGCACCATCTCTTTCCTTCATGAAACATGAATGATATACCTCTTGATTTTCTTGAGCAGACAGGTGGTCAAAACATTCCTCCCAAAAAAACACTTAAGATGTAGAGCTCTCCTGAGTCCAACACAGCCACATAATTGCCCCCAGCTCTCAGATCTGTAATCACATTGTGACAGTTTTTGTTCTTCTGACAGAAAACAGGCATTGTTTACTTTCAGTCATGTGAGATAATAGTTAGAAAGGGTTGTTAAAATAACATTTATAGTAAGGAACATGGCTGCAGCAGGAGAGAACTAAACTAGATATTAAGTTAGAGACAATCCATTTCTAGAATTTGCAGTATGTCTTTCAACCTAGGAGATTTTGCCTGGGGTACTGAGAAATCGAACATTACTTAAAAGCTACACTAGAGATTCTTTATTTTTACCCATATTCTGAAGGCAAAGTAAATGTTCATGTCCCTCTGCAGACACCTAAATATTGTTCAGCAAGCTTCCCTGAATGCACTGTGCACCTGTGTCTCAACCCAAACACCACCTCTTAGTGTTAGCACTTTGAACAAATCAGTCAGGGAAAGACTTGTGTATTGTTTTGTAAGTTGGGCAGGAAATCTCAGAGTAGAAAGGGAAAAAATAGAAAGTATCCTGCCATTGAGAAATAACATGTGCTTTTCACCTTTTGCATTTCCTGCAGCTGTCAATGTTTTCAAGGCCACACCAGCTTTCAGTAATGCTTTACTGCAGAGAAGCATTGAGCACAATCTTAGTTTAACTGTCCTGAGCTTTGCTCTGCAGTATTTGTTTGGTGGAATTAAATAAATCACAATCTGCCCAGAAATAAGCAAGAGTTAATGTAACATGCAGGCATCAGACATAGGCAAATATGTGATAAAAGTATTAACATTTCCTTTAGAGAAGAATCTGCAGTAATAAAAATGCTGCTGTTTTCAAAGACCAAGAGGGGTTAAAAAGACAAGTGAACAATTAGTCAAAGCTTTTGAATAAACATTTTAATATTTCAAGAAAAACTTTAAAATTTCTGTTTAATCTCCCATTTGGTGTTTAACCGAGCACCTGACCTACTGGAGATGATCAGGCTTCATGCTTGATGCCTGCTCTCACTTGATACTTGCCCTCAAAAACTACCTATATATAATCAATATTTTTTTACTTGGAGCACTTTGTGTATGTTCATAATGAAAAAAAAAAATGCATAGCACTGTTTTAAAAGGATATTGTCAGGTGAGGTAAATGTGTCATGTGATGCAACACAACATAATGCAAAAGTAGCCACCATAAAACCCTTTCCTTCAGAAGTGTGATGTAAATTTAATTTCAAATAGCCAATCCTTTCCTACTGTTGACAGATAGCCCTTGAGATTCAGGTATTTCTCAGCACATTCAATTAAGTATGGTTAATATTGTTCATTATTAGCCTTCCTCTGTGCTGATTTTCCATTTTGAGCTCATAAATACTATCATTAGAAGAACCTTTCAGAAGAGGTTACCATTTTGAAAGTGTTTAATGTGCATTTCCGGGTCGGTTATTACTGCTGTTATATTATTATCCAGCATAAAGAAGCATGCATCAGGTGTACTTAACATCAAGCTGTTTAACTAAGATTATTCCTGTTGGAGATACACAGTGCATAATAGTCTGTGCCATGTAATACAACCCAAAGAGCAAAAGCCACAAGAGCTGAAACAATGTACAACTTTTGTATCTTTCTTCATTTTTCAATTTCCGTACACAGATCTGCTTCCAGTGAACTTAATTGCAGACTTACATTTTTAAAAAATCCCCTGAAATAGCCCATTTTTTGTCATTCATGGAAAGAAAACTCATTTTCTTCTCTTTTCTTCCTAGATTTTATTATTTCCAGTAAGTAGACAGAAATGATTGCTTCTATCTCCTGGGTCTAATAAAGCAATTTGGCTCTTTAATGGGCCTTGTTAGGGTTGAAGACCAATGTCTTTCTGGTACTATTTTTTGCATTATTGGTGCATTACCTGCTGAGTCATCAGCACAGGAACCAGAGGTTAATTTCACTTCTACTAAATGAAGCAGATAATCAGCCATCAGAGGGTGGCTCCTGTGCTGTAAATAAGTCTTGACAAGCTGAGGGACACTCCTGTGCATCACTCAGCCCTCTTTACACCATCTGTCCAGAAATTAAGACAAAGTAAGGATATTAATTTGTTACATTTCAAAAGCTGTACTGACAAACCCACATGGACATTTTTAAATGGTGATGAATAACTGAAACATTTTACTAATATTCCATTGAACCATGGGTTATAGTTTTACAAACTTCTTTTCCAACATGGAACGTGTGGAAAGTGTTTTGACCAGATGTATGGCTAATGACTATCAAAGCAGATCCATTCCAAAGCCAATACATTTTTTACTTGGGTTAGAAGTGGCATGGCCTAAGAACCTGGTGGAACAAGACTTTGTTGGATTTCCCAGAGATGTTTATATGGAGAATAAACTTTTAGCAAATGGGGAAGCTGTTATATGGTTTCAGGAGCCAGAAACATTTATGAAAAAGAAAAAATAATAATGAGAAAGCCAAAGTAATGTATGATGGAAAATAGTTCCTGGAAATTGCTGAGGTGAGAGCATGCCTCATCTATTTCACTAAATCTATGCAACATGAAAGCAGAGCAGTGTTTCAATTGATCTTACACTAAATCACACCATCTTGCTGTGGAAGTGGGAATGGATGCATGCATCTGTAAGCAAATGAGTTTATAGATGCATTTTAATTATTCATAACAATATGTCTGTTAATGTGCAACTTTATTTTCAAATAAAATAGAGTTCAAAGGTCAAGTATGTATTAATGATTGAAGTTGAAAAATATTACAGAGCTATTATAATAATCTCCAAACTAATCACTATAAGAATGGGGAATGGAGTAGGGTTGGAAAGAAATGAAGGCACAAAGCAATTTCCATTTTTCTCTGGAACAGTGCCACACAATAACTACAGGGCTATGATTAATGACTAATAACACTTCCATATCCAGATTAGGCTAAACAGCTTTTTACAGACAGTGTTTTTAATTTTCCTTCTTTGTTACAAGACAGAGATAAAAGTGCGTATCTAAACAGAATTTAAGAGCAGTTCTTTTGTATAATGGTTTTGTAAAATGGCTTTGAAGTTTCAGATAGCAGATCCAAAGTGTTCCAGTACAATGGGAGCTTGAACTTCTAGTTTACCTGCTGGCACTTGAATTTAGATGTCATAAGCTACAGCTGAATCCAGCTCCCTTAGAATGGAGTAATACCTTCCAGTGATGTGCATCTCTATATTTTCCTTATGGGGATCAAATGAAACAAGCTTAAATTAAGGAGATAATTTTTCATCTCTTAAACTTAGATGAAATAGGAACCTCCTATAGTTCAGAGAAGTACTTCCCAAGCATTTTTCATCAACAGCCATCAGATTCTCATTACAGCTGGAGAAAAGCCTGTCACCTAATTGCATCCTCAGTAAAAAACCCCAAAACGTATACAGTACAAATGAAGTTCTTATGCTAGAGTTTTGGGCAAGGTTATTAGTTAAGTTTGTTTCTATAAAAAACGTTTACAATATTAATTTCAATTATCTATTAAAGTTTCTTCTTAAAACCCTCCAATAGCTATGGTCAGTGGTAAGGCATAAGGAGTGAACATTTAAAACGCACAGTCTTAAACATTATGAGATTAGATAGTAATTAAATCATTAGTAATTGAATTACTCAGTTTTGGTAAATTAATCAACAGCATCATTACACAGTAAGTAATCAGATTAGAAATTATTAAAATGGTTGAAAAATGCACTAATTAAAATTTTTAAAGTATATACAACTAGAAAAATACATAACATATAAAACGATACATACCCAGCTAAAACTGACTTCTAACTAAGTGGAGATAGGTGGCTTCAGAAAGGCTAACCTACCCTATATTTGGCTACAGCTAGGTTTTTATGCTTTGCAGTGAATCATTTGATCCTGGTGATTCTTGGAGCCTGAGGTCTGTTCTCATTAAGCAAAGTAGTGAGTCATACACCAGTGGGTTTTGATTTTGATCCAAGCCCAGGTGACCTGACTCTCTGTAATTATATAATTAATTTAACCCTTGATGACAGCACTTTCTAATACCACATTCAACTCATATGAGGAGTGGCTGAGGGAACTTGGGCCATTTAGCCTGAAGTAAAGGAGGCTGAGGGGAGACCTCATTATCCTCTACAACTACCTGCAAAGATGTTGTAAAAAGGTAGGCATTCATCTCTTCTCACAAGTTGTTGATGATAAAACAAGAGGAAATGATCTCAAGCTGTACCAGGGGAGGTTTAGACTAAACTTAGGAAAAACTTTTTCATTGAAAGGGTTGTCAGACATAGGAACATGCTGCCCAGGAATGTGGCTGAGTCACCATCCCTGGATGTGTTTAAAAGTTGTCTAGATGTGGGAATATGGTTTAGTGCTGGGCTTGGTAGAGTAGGGTTAGTGGTTGGACTCAATGATCTTGAAGGTCTTTCCTGAACTAAGTGATTCTGTGATTCTATGATTCTTCTTCTTTAGCCCTAATATTTTCTGTTGTTGCTTTCTGTTTTATTGTCAAAGCTAAGATCCGTCATAGCTGGCTCTACAGTCCACATTTTATTGTGTTCAAGGTTAAGCACAACTAAATGGTTAAACACAGAAGCTGTGAAGCTTCCTTTCAATCTCTAGGATGTGGGAAACAGAGATAGCTGAAACAAAACATAATTGGAAGAGGTGGTTAATTTGGTTTTAGCAATGTGTACATAAATCGTGCTTATGCATAGTTATTGTGTCTATATTGCTTAAATAACAATATTCTTCTTTGGGATAAATGAGGAAGGTAAATTGTATATGTTTCATTCAGCAAGTGAAGTTTTTGTGTTTAAAATTAATATTCTGAACATATTCACTTCTTAGTTTCAGAACATTCATGGTGAACATTGGCAAGAACTGCATTTCTAAAGCTCTCTTCCTAGCACAGTAAGCGTATAAGGAGAAGAAAAAGGGAAAAAAAATGTGCTTCAAAGTTGCTTTTGAAGATTCTTATGACTACACATAGATGTAATAGCTTAGCATTCAAAGCAAAGATGTTCTTCTAGCTTAGAAAGTCTGGCTGAAGAGTACGTTGAAATGAAAATGCTTGTCACTTTCTCTTGAGTAATTCTCCACACAGGGACTCCAGAAAAGATCTACTGTGGCTTACTAATAGAAAACAGAATACTCTTTTATTTATTACTTTATGCAGTTTCTCCTCTCTCAAATACCAGAAGCTTTGGTTCTGATTCCCTTTAAAAGAAGAAAGAGAAGCACAAAGGTTAGAGAGTACAGTATGGATGGCCTCTGATAGTACTTGCAAGTGGTCTGTGGTGTTATTTGTGTTTCCTATTTGACACATAGAAAGTGAAATAAGTTCCTCATAAATTACTGTGAACTATCTTATCTTGAAGAAAAGGAAATTAATTTTATTCTTCAACACCTAAAGATTTTAATCTAGTTTCTCCTTAATTTTATACCATTGTTCATTAGGTGACGCATGTTGCCTTAATTAACCTTTCTGGAAATATTAGTTCCAATAGTTATGAAACAGTGGTTTCCTGTATTATTTTTAGTATGACACTGAGAAGTAACATATGAGTTCTAGGTAACTCTTTAAAGTTAAGAACTGCTCCATTTTTTATGATGAGCTGATTTTTGAGAAATTCTTTACTGTTTCACAACTGTGCCTTTTTCTAGTAAAACTTATTTGGAAGCTGCAAGTTGAAGTAGTTCTTTTAAGTTTTGAAGCTGTGCTGCACAGTCTATAAACTGGAGCTTCCTTATGGTCTCTCAATATTGGCTTGAAAGAGTTTTATAATGAATGTTGTTCTTTATTCTCACAATCTTTGCTCTATTTAATTTTACTTTTAAATATGCTCATACTACCCAGAAATGAACTCTCTCCATGCAATACAGGAGGAAAAGATTGCATCAGCATGTAAACACGAAGGGTGTTCCTAAATTTTTTTTTTCTGTTTTTTGTCTCTTCCTTTTTTGGTTCTTGCTTATTTGAATTATCAAGATGAAACATAAAAGGTTTAAAATAAAATCAGTTTGCATACAAGCAGTGAGCTCATTACCATGGGCAAATATTAGACTCATCTGCTTTGAAAAGTCTCTGTTATGACTTTGAGGAGTAGCTGCTTGAAGGCCCTTGGAGCATTGTGCATGTCACTCTTCATTCAGCATAAGGTTTTGAGAAGCTCTAGAAGGAGATGCTTACATGCTGCTTGGAAAAGCATGGTCTAAACATGAGTTCTTATTTATTTATTTTCTGTGTAACACACCTGTCTGAGTGTGCAGGATTGCTTTGCTCTTATTCCAAGCAGAGTTTAGCTGGTATCAATATCTTGTTGTGTCTGTGATTTGGCCATTACTTGTATTAAAGGAATCCCAGGACAGGCAGCAGGGCCACAGTAGAGCATAGGATGGCATTCGGGAGGCTCATTGCACTTCTTTGGTTCACATAGCAACAAGCATCTACAACCTCTGATGGTAGACCAAGAGGGAATTATGGGAACCTCAGCTGTCAGACCTGGCAGTCATTCAAGCACCATAGACAAAGTACCTTTGAACAAGTCCTTTCAATTTGTTATTTTTATTCAATGCTGGCTTAAGTGTTTCTTCCTTTAATATGCTTACTCTGTGATATGTATACTACCTCTTTTTAATCAAGAGTGATTTCATTCATCAAATTACTTCCAGCTATCGTCCTCTTCCACTAATTAAATTTCTACTAACCGTATTTCCTTGATTTATCTTGTTTTTATTAGTGAGCCAGTGATGCTACCTTCATTTTTCTGTGAGCTGTATTTGAAATGTTCAATTTTCTTTGCATGCTTTCCCCTTTTTAAAAAAAAATTCCTTGTCTGTATATATTAACCAAATACCATTTTTTAAATTTTTTTTTTATTTTTTTTTTAATATATTAAAGCCAGAAACACCTTGAGTGCTTCCCCAGACCATCGGCAAACTGGAGACGTACTCTCAGTAACTCAACAGCCACAGGGACACTCAGGTACACAAAGTATTTGAGGCTAGATCCGGAAGTGTTCTGTGCACCTCCCATCGAATAAGAAATAGAATCAATTCTTGATCAGCACTTTGCAGATCTCCAAGGAGAGAAATCTGAAGGAAAGCTGTGCCTCAAATAACTTTTTTGTTTGGTACAGTGCAAACTTACAGTTTTCTTACTGGGTGTTTTTAGAGAAGTATTTTTAAAATGTATCACTAACAACTGTGGAAAGCAACATGATTAGCAAACTGACACTCATATTTTTAAAGAGACTTGCTATTTATTGGAAGGGAAAATTATTATTTCTGTGTGAGAAAGAAGACTTCTTCCTTAGTCCCCTTCTTATCAAACGAAGAAGAAAAATTTTACCCATTATAAAAGCTTCGGAAAAGCTTATACTTAGATGTCAAGTGGTTTAAGGCCTTTTTCTGACTGCCTATGTTTCAGTTTTCAGGTGTTAGGAGGTCAAATTCCCTAGTCCTATCTACTATGAAAATAACCTGATACTAACAAAAGCTCTTGGCACTGGATAAAACTAAGGAATGTTCAAAACAGTTAAAATACAAATACAGACAAGGACAAATCATGATTTGCATTGCTTCAGAAACAATGTGTGATTACAGCTCAGAATCAAATTCTATCACATGGACATACATCAGGGATGTTCACTGCCATACAGAAACAGTGAAAACAAAAAATATTCTGCTTGTCACAAAGGAGTGAAGCTTCAGGAAGAAATGTCAAAGAGTTTGTTCATCCGTTTAGAATTTTTATAAGTGCTCTACTCAAAAAAATCTTTGCACAGGAGTCTTGGAAGAAACAGACATTTTTTTCTCTGTATTAACACTAGTTATTTGCATATAAATTTAAAAAGCAAAAGTATTTCCTCTTATGGTAAATACAGAAGAATATATCCTGAAGTTTTTCATGGCCCTATTACCAGTGGATTTTTAAAATGAGCTGATGTGTGTGGAAACACATGTATTAATTCATAATCTGATTTAAAAACAGGGACAATTCTTTCTCAGCCAGAGAGAAAACATTTTTCTTCTGAAATGTCATTCAGACCAGCATCACAATGGAACAAGTTTGAATTTATATGTAATAGTGGCCAAACATAATGAAACACTACTTAATATGTTTGTACTTAATGTTTCATGCTATATGTAACATGAGGAGACAGAAAGGATGGATTCAATTTCAGATAAAGACAGCTAACACTAGTGTCTGTGTTATGTAAACCCCATTTCTAGTTAACAATCAATAGCGTCAGTGGAGCCTAGAGATTTATTCCTCTGGCTAGCCAGTAGATGTCAACTTTTACATTTATTTTAATGACAATATTTAAGCTCTGCTTTCTGTACTGACTAGATCTCTAGCAACTACCATAGCAGTTGAAAACACTGAACTCACCTATAGACATGCAAATTTAAATAACTTATTTAGTGGCCCTTCCATCACCAGTTTCTATGCAAGTTGTTTTTTTACAGTGCTTTCTTATATTGATATTCATCTGCAGACCACTCTTTAAGAGGATGAATGTTATTATCCATTCAGGAACAGGAAAGGATCTGTAGAAAAAAATGAGTAATCGGCTTGAGTTCACTTATCTGAAACAAACTACTAGGACTTTTTGCATGGGATTTGATGTTCAGAGGGTCAAATAATCAAACTGGCTAGTTATTCACAGCATTCATGATCTAATGTCTTACAGGCATTCATACATTGGTAGTTTCTAAAAGCAGTGGAAACAAATGAGGAAGCTCTCGAATTTCTCACAATCACAGAATCGTTACAGTTAGAAAAGTCCTCTAAGATCACAGAGTGTTGTTGAGATTTACATCAGAATTCCAAGTCTAAATTCAGAAAGCATTTAAACATGTTTAATTAATCCCTGTTTGTTTCTGATGTTTAATCATTATTTAAGTGCTGCACAAATGATGATGAGAGATACATCAAGTTTTATTTGTGAGGTTCACAGCTGATGGCATAAGTTGACTACAAAGTTACTTGGGGGTGCATGTGTGTTGGCTGAATCCAGAAGAATGAGAGAACAGGACTGGTGGGAGGGTGGGGGAGGGGTATAGAAGGGGGAAATCTCTCCATGGTGGCCAGCTGGGAAAAGTGGTGGAGTCCCCAGAAGAACATCTTTCTCTCTCATATCCTCTCTAGTGCAGGAAGCAGTGTTAACCATGATGATACTTTTTAGCCATGCATTTCCTTGCTGCGGTGTTTTTTTTCCTCAGGACCTGTCCAAAGTTACTGTTGCGGTTTTTTTTTTTTCTGTTTATATGCTTTTAGCACTGATGGGAGCATGCTTAATTAAGTGCAAGTGTTATACACTGGTTTGTTTCTGAGTTTTGGGCATGCATATTGTTGGGTAATGCTTATCAGTGATTTATTACTATTGTCTGCAATGTTACTAATGAAGTCCTGTATTCCTGCAGTATAAACTATCAGCTACAAAAAAGGGATAGGGAAAGTGGGTAGGGGAGATGATTCTCTAGCCAGTGGAAGCAGCTTCCCAAGAGAATCTGCCATAGCTACAACACTGGGGTTGGCAGGTGCAAGGCCACGAGAATAACAACATGAGAAAATCAGGGAGTATTGCATATGGAGATTACAGGTTTCTTCCAACAGAAATCTAGACTTATGACACTTGATAATAAGGTGTTTATCAGTCTGCTATATGGTGTCCTGGCCACATCACTGCAGTGAATGTCAGACTTTTTTTTTTTTTTTGGTAATCTAGCAAATTTATGTAACAGGGATGCATTACTCGGTGAAGATATATTAGCATCACAAAAGAGAATTGATGCTAAGCATACAGCTCAGGTGCAATGAGATGGCCTTTCAGAAGGTGATAGAAATGGTAGGATCAAAGGGTGGAATTGCACTGTCCTGGCTCAGGGCCAGTAACTTAGGAAAGCTGTTGATGGCTTTTGTAGTCTAGTGCAGAGAGACCGACATTTTCAGGGCATGATTCATCCTGTCTGAAGTGGAGGGTAAAGCACCTGTTGAAGCTTATTGCTTTCCACCAAGTTAAACAAGGACAAGGGTAGATGTGTGGAGATGGAGAAAAAGGTATTGATCTGGGGCAAAATATAAAGACACAGATGCTTTTTCACATTTTAGGTAGGTAGCACAGATGAGTGCTTCCTGTTCATAAAACACATAGACATGTAACAATACTTTTCAAACAACAAGTTAGTTGGACAATCATTTAGTCAGGGACATTTTGAGGGCATTGTATTTACCCCATTCATAGTTGAGTAGTAGGTAGTTTGTGTTATCCCCTCAATGAGCTTTACTAAGTATAGACAGTCTACTGTGAGTTGTGCTTACCTCTGAATCATAAGCACATGGATCACAACTCAGGTGGTTTAAAAATGCTGTCAAATAAAAGCATCTTCCATATCATTAGCTATCCAAATTATTAGATTTCACTTGAGTATCCATTTGGCGTATCTACCTGGGATGAAATAAGTAAAGAATTGGTATGATAATAACATCTTAGGTTCCATTAAAGTTTCATTTTCTTATTTCTTCCCTTCTGTCCTTAATTATGTATTTCATCTTTCTTCTAAATAAGAAAGTTTTCTTTGCAGAAAGTTAGCAAGCAAAGCAGACTTTAGCTCTGAACAATTTTGCTACTTACTGACTGTTTTGTAAAAGTTCAGTGACACAAATGAACTAATTTACTAAGGTAAGAATAACCTGATTTCAAACATATGGCACATTTTCAATCCTTACAGACCTCACCAGACTGGTTTGCTGTGGGGAGGCTTAGAAAGGCTTCCAAATGCAAGCAGAATAGTTAATTACAATAAAAACTGAAACTAGTGTCATCCTTTTGGCTTCTTGTTGGGAGGAGTTTCTCCTGGTTCATGTGAATCTCAAGTAAATATGACCCAATGCACACTCTTCCTGTCCAACCTGGCAAAGATATAGCCAAGATAAATCACACAAAGAGAAGGCTGGTAGAGTAATATTTTTTTATAGTTAAACATAACAGTCTCCTCTAATAAATTATCATCAATATTATATTAGGTTTTTAATATTATAAAGAAGAATAAAACCCACACAGTGTGGAAAAATTACCAGTCTTTAATTAAGGTTTTATCATTTCGGTTTCACACTATATTTTTAATTTTGAAGTTTTTTGCCTTTGAGTATTGCATTTGGCACTCAATCCACTTTCTTTTTAATATTACATCAAATATTTATTCCATCGCTTAAATTAAAGAACAATGCATTTTCATCTTTAATTGGCAAAATGCTTCAGGTGTACTCTTAGTTTAGCTTCACCTGTGTGAAATTTACCAGTGTGAACCCCAAACTCCCACTGTAATGTGAATCCTCTTGTTAAAAAAAAACAACAAAGATAGTGCTCATTCCTAGCATAAATGGAACCATCCTTTAGCAGAGGATAGCCTTTCTTTACTAAGTGACTAAAGTGACTGAACCCTACCTTGGAAGACTATTATCTTTGCAATAAATACAGATATGTAGGCATATCTGGGGGATGGATGCTCAAGATAAGCATACTTCATTCTCAAAGTCAACAGTTTAAATATGCCTCATTGTCTGGGTGCTGAGAGTCAGCATAATCTGCCTAATAAAAATTCAGCCAGGTGCTACATCTGATTTGTCATTAAAACAAGTAGACGGTCCTGAGATAGCTAAGGAGATCTGATTAGGAGGTTTAACATGTAAATGTAACATGGATATCATACAGACGTATTCTATCTCCTCATTGATTTTTGGGGTATACAAACAGCTTAGGGTTGACCTTTGACTTTTGGATGGTGTTGTGGTTTAACCCCAAATGAGCCCTGCCTGGCTGCTCACTCCTTTCCCCACAGTGGGGTGGGAGAGAGAATTGTAAGAGTAAGAGAACTTGTGAGTTGTTGTGGTTTGGACCTAACCCTACAACAAAGAACCAGCCATGTGGCCACTTACTCAACTCCTCCCCACCCCACACACACATGCATGCTGGGATGGAGAGAACAAGGACAAGTAGAAGCTCATGGGTTGAGATGAAGGGCAAGGTGAGTTTACTCACCATTTACAGTCCCAAACAAAACAGACTTAACTTGGGGAAAAAATATCAATTTAACACTAATCAAATACACAGGACACAGACAACACAAAGAACTGTGCTTACATACATTACCCCCAACTCTCCTTTTTATCCCATGCCCAATTACTTCGTTCCAAATGTCTCTACCTCCTTTCCCCCAGCAGCACAAGGGGACAGGGGATGGGGTTTAGAGTCAGTTCACAGGCTGGTGGCTCCTACTGGTCCTTCCTCCTCAGGAAGAGCGATTCCTTACAGTTCTTCCCTGCTTCCCCATGAGGGAGAGTCCTCCATGAACCTCTCCTTCACGAGTCCTTCCCACAAGGTCCGGAGCTGCTCCAGCCTGGGCTTCTTACAGTCTTGGGCTGCTTTGGGAACAGTTACCTTCCCCGGCTTAGGATCCTCCGCGGATTGCAAGCCCACATTTGCCCCTCCTGGTGCCTTCAGGGAATGTTTTGCCTCCATGAGTGCAGGGGGATAGCCTGCCATCTCGCTGTGGTTTGCAAGGGAACTCCTGCTCGGGCACCTCCTTCCTCTTGTTTGTCACCAACCTTGTCCCATCACTACTATCAAGTCTCCAGCTCATCTTTTCTGATTGCTACCTGCTCATGTCTTATCAGTTCTTTCATAAGTTAATCACAGAGGCACACCTATTGCCCCCTTAATGGCTTAGCTTTGGCCATCCTGGGCTGGGGAGATTTTTAGTAACTTACAGGAGCCAGCCCTGGGGCCCCTCTCTTGCAACCAAAAAGCCTGTGAAAACAAACTAGCACAGGGTTTATTCCTTTACAGTCTGCAGAGTGTATTTGCTTCTCTGTCTTTCTGCTTTCTCACAGCTTTTATTGATGAGCATAACCTCATATGGTTAGCTGGGGTTAGCTGTCCCAACTTTGTCCTTTCTTTGTTTCTTGAGCACCACTAGGCTGTTCAATGAATCAACAGTAAGAAAGGTGGGACTGCACCCTTCTTCTTTTCAGCTCTCTAAAAGTTACATGCAAATATTCTGTTTAAGTACATGTATTTTTTCCCTTAAAAATAAAAGTAAGAAAATTAGGTTAAAATATGTTAAATTCAACATTGGTAAAACAAACTTGCCAAGCCAAAAGAATAAAAAAATAAATCATGGTATCTGACTGCATGTAGGTAAACATACTGAAGTTTAAGTAGCAATAAAATGGGACTCATGGTGTATATTTTGCAATTTTTGGTGAGGTAAGTATTCAAACAAACTAAAATAAAAATGTATGTAAATCTTCCTACATTTAAGTGCAAATACAGCCCTGTATTTGCAGTATGTATCAATTGCTATGTATGTACAACTGTGACAGATCATTTAAAGTATATTTTTCTATATAGTGTGTGTTTTTACATGAAAAAGCATATTTTATTTTGAGCATCAAAGACATTCTTTATGACAATTTATTGATATTTCATACATATGGTATGTAAATCCATTACATTGGCTGGGCTGGCAAAGTTCTATTTAATTGGCAGAGAAACAAATACACTCTGCAGACTGTAAAGGAATAAACCCAGGCTTCTACAGAATGACATTATTGACAGGATGGTAAAGGGGTTAATAGAATTCCACAAGGGAAGTTCCCTTTTACCAGCTAAAGTAGATGACTGTGGGAGATTGTTGACCCTGCTAAAAAGCTTTGTCATCTTCTCTGTTTGTAAAGGAGACAATGTCTTTCTCACTTTTCTCATGTTTCTAATTCGTGTATTGTTTTAAATCAAAGGAAAACAAAACAGATTAAAGAATCCCAGCGTTCACATTTGAGGTAAACACAGGTAATTGATAAAATGTTAATGTCTTTAACCCTAAAAATTATCTGGCTTCCATGAATGAGAAATGAAACCACCTAAACACAAATATTATTTATATGCCTACATTTCTGGAGAGATACAGATAAGGGGGTTTATTTTCTAAGGATTATTAACACTTGATTTTAAAAGATTATCAATCAAATTTAGTAATAGGTGAGACTCTTGCCCAAAGTGGCTAGTTTCATTATAGAATGGTTTGGGTTGGAAGGGACCTTGAAGATTATCTAATTCCAACCTCCCTGCATAAGGCAGGGACACCTCCCAGTAGACCAGGTTGCTCAAAGCCCCGTCCAACCCAGACTTGAACGCTTACAAGAAATGGGCATTCACAACTCCTCTGAGCATCCTGTGCCATTGTCTCGCCACCCTCACTCATACTGAAGAATTTCTTCCTAATGTCTTATCTAAATCTTTGTTCCAGTTTAAAGCCATTCTCCCTTGTCGTGTTGATACATGCCCTTGTATAAAGTCCTTCCTCAGCTTTTGTAGGCCATTTTAGGTACTGGAAGGCTGTTCTAAGGCCTCCCTGGAGCCTACTCTTCTTCAGGCTGAACAACCACAACTCTTTAAGCCTGTTTTCACAGAAGAGGTGTTTCAGCACTCTGATCTTTGTGGCCCTACTCTGGACTCACTCCAACCATTCTATATCCCTCTTGTGCCAGATGCTCCAGAGCTGGACACCGTACTCCAGGTGGGGTCTCATCAGAGCAGAGTAGATGGGCAGTAGGACTCATACGATGTCATCCACTGTGAATTATTGGAAGTCATTCCCTGTGCTCAGTTTAAGAGAAAAAAATAAATAAATAAAATTATTTCACCCAGCCACAAATATAGTTCTTCTTTTGATTTGTATAGCATCTGACAGATTTCATCTTGTGATGAGCTTTGTGTTGTGAAAGAGGCAGAAAAGTGCTGAGAAGAGTAGATCTGGCATTGTAACACAATTCTAAACGACTCACTGCTTAGTCATCAGCATGGAAATATAGATGTGTGTATATGTGTATATTTCATGTGATGGATAAGATTATATATACAAAGGAATTCAGCCTGAAAGTTTTTCTGGTTTTGTGACTAGCATAAATAGTCTAATAAAAGTATTATTTCTCCTTATTAACATTGCCTTTATTGTCAAAATACACCAGTAGAAAACATGTATTTTTAAATTATTGCCCACATACATAATACAATATACAGTGCTATTGTGTGTCATTTAAAGTGACTTTAATTTTCAAAGCAACATTCTGACCCTCACTTTTCCAAACTTTGTCCAGTCAGACTTCCCAGTCATAGCCCACTTTTCTATTGTGCAAAAATTATTTACAAAAAACTTCAAAGCCTTTATCAGAAGTTAAGGGTGCTAGTTATTATCTCTCCATTTACTCTGCAAATTGGCCCAAGAACTGCTCAGCTTTGTAAAGAATAATGCACAACTTAATGTGAATATCAATGATAAAAATTGAAATCTCAATGCTTGATGAAAGTTCTAATATGATTGGGAATTTGACTATAAATACTGAGAATGAGATAAGAGTTGTTTTAGTTCATACTCAAGAAAACTAATAGTCCTGCATTTGGCATCTCCAATGCCATTTGTAATGAGGGATACAGTAAATGTCAATTGTATTTATATAATCTGTCCCTCTGTCTTAAATAAAATTGCATATATTATGCATGCTAATTTGCATTTTCTCAGATAATACTGATGACATGTATTATACACATATTTATGATACACATATTTATGATACACATTTTAGATCTGGATTGACAATTTGAGGAATTCTTAGTGCCTGCTGTTTTCCTGAAGACAATAATTTCCACCACATCCTGTCCTATGCTCTTTCCAATCAACTTCACTACATAGGTGGCTCTATCACAAACAAGATGTAGAATGGGAGTACAGCTCTGCTTCAGTTCTTCTGTAATATGACAGCTCTTGTTGCCCCACAAACATGAAAGCACGCTAAGCATCCAATTGATATCCAGAGAAAGAGTATTTGGAAAAATAGCTGGTTATTCAGTCTTGAAAATGAAAACACATGGTAGGTGTTCTTTTCTACTTAGTGGCTCATTTGAATGATTTTTAGCAGTTTTTATGTTAATGAATATAAGTTGAAGAAAACACAGTCTAAGATAAAATGTTTAATTCCTTTTTATGCAAATTAACTTCCTAGACTGCATAGCTGTAACTTTGCTGTTATTCAGAAAATAAAAAGTAACTTTTACTTTTGTTTTATAGTACACAGAGCACTTCTTTTCCCAAACCTAGTATTCATTATAAAGCATTGATTTTATATTAGTTGGTTGCCTACAAGACATTTGTGGTAGCAAAACTTTTGAAGAGGTGATAGCACATTTTATATGACATACAATTTTCACCTGTGTCTTAAATCTCCAGTCAGGCAATGTCTGAATCATGTGTTTTAATACTTGCTGAATTGGGATGTATTAAAAAACAAACAAACAAACAAACCAAGATCTTTCAAAACTTGTTTCTGAAATGTAATAAGTGCTAAGCAGAGAACATATGTTGAATTCTTAATTTTTAATGAAATCCACACTTCAGTAGGGTACAGTTTATGGTCACCACCATGGGCTAATTGGAACTTTTCTTGCCATCACATGCTTCCTAACAAGATTTTTCTCTCTCTTTTGAGTTTCTCTTCCCAGCATAACTACTATATGACAATGTTATTTTTGAGTGTTCTGTTTCACACTGCGTATAGTGTTCCTTCTTTACAGTACTATAAGACTGAAAGCACCAAGCAAGACAGATACCTATAAAATCACAGTACAATTTATTTTAATTAATTCCTTCTCAGAATGAACTTAAACTTTCTTAGTTTTATACTTGTAAATGTTTTCCCAGATCATTAATGTGGCTATTTTTCAGCATCTGAAAGCAGAATACATTTTATCCAATACATTCTAAATTATGCTGGGATAGCTTAAGGCATTTTGAGCTAAAGTCAGTATGCATAACTCCTCTCTGTCTGTGGTGTTTTCTAATTATATCATCTGCTCTTCAATTATTTTTTTTTTTTTTTTTTCATCAGTTTTTCCAGAAAGGAATAACTGCTGTTTGTTGTCAGTTTTTCTGAACCTATTCACTTGTGGATTCAATGAATTGTCATTTATGTTAACTTTTGATTTCTCATTTCATTCATTTTCCAGAAAGGGTACATTTATTTCCAGCCTTTCCAAAGGTGAAGTATTGTAGCTATTCAGGTAACTTAATCAGATGTTATACCACAAACAGTCTTTGCAGAGAGAGTCAGAGCAACTGGCATTCTGACTTCCTGGGAGTAACCCAACAAATGGTCTCCTTTGTTATATCATCTCAAATTTAATTGAGGTTTGTTTAGTAGAAATGAGAACTGTTCAGTAAAAATGAGGTGACTGTTCCATTGGACAAATGCCCTAGTACTGCTAGGGCACTGTCTTCAAAAGTTACTTCCTGAGAAAAGAGGAACATTTCTTTCCAAGTTCCCTTGATGTGATGGTCAGTGTAACTGAACACCTGCAGGAGTTGCAGCAAATGCACTTGGAGACATTTTCTGAGAGCCTGCATACGCTTCTCAAACCAGTAACATAATTATTTTAGTTTTATAAGTAGGACAGTCTGTCAAACACATTCATGAGAAGCACAAATGAATGAAAGCACAAATGAAAAGCACAAATTATAGGACAGCAAGGCATCACCTCACATTTGACCATACTTCCTCTTCTAAGAGTTTTAGCTGAGATCATGGACTGTACATCAGTGCAATTTTAAATACAGATGAAGTTCTGTGACCTTGTCTAACTAAATTATTTCTTCAAATCATGTTTTTTTATGAAACATGATCTTGGCAATAATCATAGAAGCAGCAGTAGAGATCATTCTGTGCAAGTGTTGAAGAAATGCTTCCATTTAAGATGTGTAAGAAATAGGAAAAATCTCAATTTTATAAATTTAAAAGTGCCAGGTCTCAAATTTGTTTATTGTAGTAAGACAATGGATGTTTAACCCCTATGAGCTGTGCACCCTGTGAACAAGGAAAATGTTTTCATACTGAGATAATGTGAACCTTTATCTAGTAACAGTTCTGTGGGTCAGTTTTTTCAAGGTAATTAATGCATAAACTGAGGTGAACTGCTTCTGCCATATAAGCCGTATTTGAAGCTTTAAACATCCTCTATTTACTATATAATATCTCTGTGGTGCAATATTAAAATGTATTTTATTTTGGAAATATGGACCTCTAGGGTGCCCAAGATAAATTGATAGATACAATTGTAATACACAAAATCTGTTTGATTTTTTAAATAGGAATTTTTAAAATGTGTTGGTCAGCGGCTAAGCTGGTGTGCAAACCAATAAGCGCAGTAAACAACGTTCAATGGTGATAGTAGTTCTTTTTCCAAGAAGTGTCATATCTATCAACCTGAACACAGAAATATCACTGTATCTCTCATAAAAGGATGTGTGGAATATTTCAGTGCAGGCAGAAGTTTCAATCTCTAGTTAGTTCACACGTATTGTTTGATATTGGGTTATCTGTTCTGTCTTTCCAGACAAGAAATAAAATTCATTAGAGAATAAATAAGTGAACTAAAATGTATGAATCAGGATTTACTGCCCTGAGCCTTGTTTTAACAGGGTAGGTTTCTAATGGTTAGATTGAAACTGAGCTATATTAAATGGGCAAGTCATTGAGGACTGGCACCATATGTCTGAACCTGAGCAATAAAAGCCTTCTATGAATGTATTCTGTCCTTCTCTATGTGTATGGAAGAAGCAAATATAAATTAGGCATAGTTAAGAAGAAGTTCTTATGAAACATTCTCAAGTGTTCCTTTATCTGGATTTCTTGTCCGTGTATTCAGTACTATTCAGTAAAGCTGACCAGAACATGAGTCTCATTTGTTGAGAAAAGGCAAAGCCTTACATCTTCTCTGTTTATTTTGTAGAGCAAAATATAATCTCTTATCTTCAAGACTAGGTTCTAAAGACTGAATAGGCTAACTTTTTTTACATCCTTGATCTTACTGTTAGAAAATCCCCCTGATAGTTTTGCTCAAGAACTCTCATTGTGAAAGTGTCTCCAAACCATGCTGCAATTTTTGATCAAAACCAGAAATATGATCTCATTTTCTGCTCTAGGAATGGAAGCGAAAAATCAAAGGGATAATCCAGATTTTGCACAGTGAAGACTTGATTTGGATCTCTAGTTTCTGTGTAAATGGTTAACAACACTTCTATGGTGACTCTTTCTAAAGAGAAATTCCATTCTTCTTGATCCTTTGATAAAGCTGTTGCTAGATATCTGCTATGGCCTTTTTTTTTTTTTCTGACAAAAAAAAAATAATTCAATGACTCATCTAAAAACTCCTGACTGGGTCTCATGGTACAAAGTGTAGTGACCATTCCCTGGAACTGGTTGGGAGCTGGTACTTGTATTCAGTGAAATCACACATGAATCCCTTGTGCTGCTGGGACTTCCACACTGCCAAAATTTCCCCACAGTAATTGTTTTCATAAAACTCTTGCACAGTGCAATTTCAGAGAAGGTTTAGTGCAGAATATAACATGAGAAATATGGTTGGCATGGCTGAATTATCTTTCTCTCCTCACTGGTTATTCTCCTGTTCCTTTCTTCATAGTCTGATGTGTGACTGCTCTGTACATTAGACAGAGACACTGGCTATATACTGAAGTGTGGTCAACAAACAGGTTGCTACCCCCTGTCATCTATTTACACAATGAGCATAAGTAAAACAAGTAATTTGATACTCCTCTGAGAATAGTTTCTGTGAAGAAACAAATGCATTATTTTACAGTAATTCTGGATACCTGTCACCTTTTTTTTTGCTATCGAGTTAACAACATGTAGCTGCCCTACACCTGTAGTAGAGGGAATAAAGATATGGAGAAGCCATTCAAAAAGTTCATAGGGAATTTAGTACTCTCTGTAAGTATTTCAGATGAAGAGGTTCATCTTCTAAATTCAGGTTGAGCAATAATAGTTTTCATTCTCTTTCAATATAAAATATTAGCAGTTAATATGATAAAGTATGCTTGTGTATGAAAACAGGTGTTCAAGAAACATCACACCAGCTTTTTAGTTTTCATAAAGATTTTACACTCAAAATCTAGTAGGTTAGGAAAGTCATTTGTCAGTGGAGTGGTGCAGAGCTGTCTGATGCTGTGAATCTGTGAATGCAGCCTGCCAATTCCTCTTAAATTTACCTCAGTGAAGCAGTCACCTACATAATGAACTCAAGGGGGTTACAAATAGATCCATGAATTCAAGGATAATCTTACAGTCACTCCCATCTCTTATTTTATGAGTTAGTTTAAAACCCTTCTACCCACTACCCAACCTATTCCATACCCATCTGAATGACTAGTATGCAGTACATCAATATGAACAGTGATTAGCAGATAAATGAAGGGCAATGAATAACATTTTCAAGAAAGAATCACTTGCAAACCAGCAATGTCATTTCAGTTTGCAAAGAAGCTGATCTAAGTATTCACATCAATGTAGCAGCAGCAGCTTGTTGTGACCTAACCACATAACTATTTACTTACTGCCTTGGGTATTTTACAGGCACTAGTTCATGTTCCAGGGCAGTCAATGGACTAGAAAGTGAGTTCATAAACCTCAAGCAACAGTGGAGGATATTGGGTCTTTGCAAGATTAGGCGTTTACTGACTGAATATGACAGGGAACCTTCTTCTCTCTAATAGCTTTGTTATTGATAATGGTATTAAAATTATATTCTGGGAGCTGTTTCCTGTTTTGTTCCACTGACTTGCAAAACCGTGTCCTGATGCACTAGACTTAACAATAGAGAATTGAGCAGTGTGCCCAGAGCCCGCAGGTTGGGGCAGAAGCATGTGTCCATGTGGCAATAGCAAAACCATGAGAAATATTCTCCAGTTGTGGTGTTTTATATCCTTCATGAGACTTTTAGAGCAAAAGACAAATACTGATGCACATAGCATAAGTCTAGACTCTGTTGGGCTGCTGGTCCAGCCAAACATATTCCTCAGGCTGGCCAGAAGTTCAGGGTAGAAAAAAACCATACAACCACATGTTCCTGTGCGAGGGAAAAATGAGAACTTTCAGATGACTAAATATTCCACACTTATTGATTAGGAGTAGCATAATGTTTGGATGTGTTCTGTCATGCTTTTTATTTTTTTTACTTAAAAAACCCACAATTTAATTATGTGCTATTGTGTTTGTAATAAGTGCAATTGATGGAAAAACAGCAATTAAAATATTAATAAATATTTAATTATAGAATTTATAGAATGTTCTGATCTTGCTTTTTAGTTTTGCAGTGATTAAATAGAAAGTGTGTGTCTGTGTGTTATGTCAACATCTTCCACGTTAAAACTACCAGTTTTATGAGTTAGGTTTTTATTGGTGTGCACTATGAGTCAGTAGCACAAAAGAAAATAAGTAGACAACCTCTGCTCCCTACATGAACAAATTAAATGCAGCACAATCCGGAAAACACCTTCTTTGGCAATGACATCTACTTATAGTAGTTAATATTCCTACTTGCTGCATTTCCCTGTCTTTTGGCAGTAGGTTTTTATTGATGTGGCATTCTGCTACATAAGGAGACCTGCAGTTCATAGAAGAAGAGTACCAGCTGCTCACACCATTGCTGGATTTGTCTGTTGCCAGAACAACTGCAGAGGTTTCTGAACCCTGTATTAATTTAAGAATGGGTGAAGTGGTGGGAAATGTAGATGAACAGGCAATAGCGTCCCAGGCTTACATACTGCTGGTGCCAGAATGTGAACTGGTACATTTGCTGACAGTGAAGTTTCATCTGAAGGCTACAACCTGTAACTGTGTGCCTCTGTATCATGATCAGGAGAGTCTTTATCAGGCTGTCATCCTACCTTTGGCTTGGAGGTCCTTCCAATCCTTGTTCCTTTTTGTATTTCTTCAGTTTACTTTTGTTCTCCTCTCATGCAGACCATCAAGTCACGTAGTGAGATGAGGCTTGAAATGTCTGGCAATAAAATGAAAGAGAGAGCATTAAATTTTTCCTGGGTGGAAAAATGGGTGAGTACCTACCTGCTCCTCAATACAAATCCACAGTTTACTGGGTTTATCACTTTTCTGTAGACCTCTATATTTTTATTTCCTCAGATCCGTTTCTAGAAACAACAGGTGAAAGTTGTGAAATAGAACAGCTCAGTACTTCACAGGAAAATAGTTATGCTCTCTGGTTGAAAATATGAAAAGTTGTCATAAAAGCAAAAGTTGTAATAGGCCTTTTGGTGTGTGTGTATATCCTACAGACTTTGTTACTGACATAAAATCCCATTTGTTGTTTTCAGGTTGACTAACTTCAGATTTAAGTGTCTTGAATTCAGAAATGAGAAGAAAGGTGGTGTTTGGAGGGATGGTGAACTCTCTTTGCACATGAAGTTTTTTAGAAGCCTGATGCCTGAATGGTTTATCAATGAATAGGGAAATGTAGTGGGAGTTTTTCTGACCCACTAACTTGACTGACAGGCTAGAATGACAAATTTGAACCTCCCACATTTTGTGGCAGAAAAATATATCTAGAAGATTGTTAAAAAACATTATAAACTGGGTATGTGTTCCTGATTTTTTCCCAATAAAAATAACCCACAAACTGCTCAAGAAATGACAGAAGGAGGAAAACAAGGTCTGATGTTTGAGGATTAATAAAAAAATGTCATCAGTGTGCGCTTTCAAGGCTGTTTATGTAATACAATCCTAAATACAGGAAGTTGACAATAATTGAGCAAAGTCATTGCCTAGATACCTGTCATTTAGAAGTAGAAAAAGTTGAGCAGGGTGACAACAATGCCCAATGGTTTAACACTAGGAAACTTATCACTTTCTGCAAAACAACACAGCTGCAATCCCTGGTTAGTGCTTTCACTGCAGATGTATAAATAGATTGTAGAACACCTTTGGGCCATTTACTAAAGTAAGAATTTGGGAAGGAAAGCTAAAACACATAACTATACATATAATTCCAATAATGTTAGTAAACATTGCACATACTATAGCTTGAAATAGCAAATAATTGTGTGTTTTTGTTTTTTGGTTTTTTTTTCTTTCCTGTTTAGCAGCCTCACCATTAAGGAAAACTACTAGTAGTGGGGAAAAGAGCAAAAGGAAAATGTTTATACGTAAATAGTTTATGATAATTATGACTATCACTTTTGAGATTTAAGGCATGATCTGGCAAACATCTGCTGTAAATTGTTTGGGAAAGAAAAGGCTGGAAGAAAAACTCCAGGGCCTACAACATTTGCACCAGGATGAAAAGTTCTCACATAGGAGATTCAGAATTAAATTTTTGATGAGGTGCTCTTGAGTGGCAGTAGTTTCCACATCCCACTAAGTTTTGAAGTTAGTGTGGTGGGGACTGTTCTCTGCAACAGAAGCAAAGTTCTGCTTATCTCTCTATGGCAAGTTTTTCCTCTTGGAGTCACAGAAGTTGCTAGCTAACAACACAATTAGCTTCCTGTTCAGTTCCTGTGGAAAGGAAAATACAATCTGACCCAACAGCTCAGGAAGACTTCTGATCACTAGATAAAGGGTACTCCTGAGATCCCTTTCTGACTCACTCTCATACAGTTACAGAATCACAGAATCACCTTGGTTGGAAAAGACCTTCAAGATCAAGTCCAACTGTTAACCTAACACTGAGAAGTCCTTAACTAAACCATATCAATAAGTAATATGGCTATACGACTCTTAAAAACCTCCAGGGATGGTGACTCCACCACTGCCCTGGGCAGCCTGTTACAAGCCTGATAGCCCTTTCAGTGAAGAAATTCTTCCTAACATCCAATCTAAACCTCCCCTGGTGCAACTTTAAACCATTACCTCTTGTCCTGTCACATTTAACTTCATTGAACTGATTTATTTGACCGATCCTCACAAGGTGGAAAGTAGCAGAACATTTTTATGATCACAAAACCAATAGGGAAAAATAGTCCTGTTGTTTGTTGGGTTTTTTGGGGTGGTGTTTTGGGGTTTTTTTGTGTAACTATTTTGAATTATTTTTGTTTCAGTTACATAGGTGGTGAAGGCAGGACATAAAAACCTCTAAATGCATGGCAGAGTTGAATGCCTGCTCTCTTCACTTCTCTAACTAGGACATATGTGAAAATATAAAATTATATATTACTGTCCTATACTTTTGTCACCACTGGGCAATTTTTGTTATCTTAGATTTCTTTTGTCATCTGCACAGAGTGAATAGATTATCTCAAATGCCATTAGATGTGAGTGCATAAAAAGACTAATATTTTTATTACTCCCAAATTCTGCTATGAAGCTTTAACCCAGATGTTAATGATTTATATTTAATCACCTACATCTGTCTAAACCACAGATTATTTCTTATGCTGGAAAAGAAACATTAATGGCACTCAGTAAATTAGCCTTTTTTTAAAACCTGGTGTAAAACATAGGAATTTATTTACATATCTAGCTGTGTTGTTGATAACTAATGCTACTGGTGTTTGTTGTCTGTCTAATGTTAACTATTGTTAATAGTTAATGTTGTCTATGAATTAGAACTGATGACCTTTCTATTTGAATACATTTGATGTTTCTGCATTTTCTACATGTTTGAAAAAAGAGATATTTTACATCTAAATGTCAAAATTAAGATTTGGATGGAAGTTCGAAGGTCCTGAATAAGCATCACAAGGTATATGTAATTTGAATTCAATCCACTGAAAATAAATTGGCCAATCTGAAAATAAATTGGCCTGACATGTCTGAAGAGCACTGGGCTCATGCTACATGTACTACAGGTATGTGTGCCTGTTTCCCCAAGAGAACACAGGAGTGAGCAGCACAGATGTTTGGGCATGCAGCGCAGGAGTAGAAAAAGGCTGCTCAGTCCTGCAGCATCTGGACCAGGGCTGCATCTCTCTCAGCTTTGGTTCCAGCTATTTTACAAGCTGCAAAGGTATTCTTCTTCAAGAAAACATTACCGAATGCCAGTGTAAGAGAACATTAAAAAAAAAACCCCAAACCCAAAAAACCCAAAACAAAACAGGGTAGGACTGTAGGGGGATGGGTGGGTTGTGAAACACCTCATATTGCATAGCTTGCTTATTTGTTTCTTTTACTGGAAATTAAACATGGAAGGAGACTGAAGGAAGAGATGTGAGAGTTATGGCAATTGATAGTTGATACGGAGAATTAATTTCTGTTCTTCTGCTGTGAGAGTTCCTATGGGCAAGTTGCTTGAATCAAACTTTACAAAAGCAGTCACTAATCGTGTGTTTGGGCATTAACTGTGCACTTAGCTTACCAGTTTCCACTTTGATTTACATAATTTTTGAGCATTCACAGCAGCAACTGAAATCACTGGGTGCTAGACTTGGTAAATGTTTTCTACAGTGAGATAAAAAATCCTGAATATCTCATACTGGATATACTGAGTGAAAACTTCCATGTTCAATTTTTTTTCCCTTGCCTCTATAGAGTGGATATATTAATAATCACTTATCTAAGAGGAGTAATGTGAAGATAAATGAATCACCACAATGAGGACTGCTGTTAGAGGCTATGTGGGAGCTAATTATTCAGTCTTCAAAACTGAGTTAAAGTAATATGTTGTTAAAAACCCTGTAGGTTACAAGATGACCAAAAAAGGTAAAGCAAAATGCTGAATAACTGTCGATCAATGTAGTACCATTCACACTGCCCACTGAATGAGACAGAGGGTCTCTTGAAAATCTGGAAAGACTAGAGTTAAACTAAAAAAATTTATAATTGAGGAAACAACCAAAGGTTAAACCCAATTTAAACCTGATTTTTCTATGTTGTAGTCACTTGATTTAATAATAGTTCTCCTTTAAGGAGAATGTCTGTGAAGCTAATAGCACTGTAGTTATTGAAAATGACTGACAGGCAACATATGTAAGAAAAAGTAATTGGTATGATGTTTTGTGGGAATAAGGGTTGGAGATGCTTTTAGAAACATATCCAACAGAGGAAGGCTTTGTAATGTAGTGTTGTAGCTTTGAAGGCAGGAGGAGAGAAGGATGAAAAATAACGTAATTTAAAGAAAAAACAATGGGGATGTGTAAGAAAATGCTAGTTACAAGAAATAAATCTCATTTCAGCCTTTCACTTGTTTGGCCTCTTTTCTGCCTAAAATCTGTAAGCTATGCACATAATTAGACGTTCATGCTGCCACAATAAATCACTTTTCTGAACACACTGATGCACCCTGACACACTAAACCCAGGCTGGCAGGTCCACTCTAAATAAGGATCTTCCCAGTAGCTGACACAAACTTCTGATGCATTTCAAATAGAGACAGTGAGAATCCTTTAACAAGCATCCTCTCTGTTTTTCAAAGACTCCCACACAGTCTGAATATTACTGATTTATCAGAACACTCCTGTGTATACACTGTACATCAGTGGAACTATATTCATCACATCATTTTGCTGATAAATTATGACTCCTGCTCTCCTAATTTTCTGGTATTTGTTTTTATTTCCTGTAAACAGTTTGCAGCATTCATGAGATGTTTCTATAAATGCAAATGCTTCTTCATGCACACAGGGAACTCTTTGACCAGATGACATTCAAAACAAGTAAAATAAATACAGCTGTGAAAAAAAGAAGTTTAACAAATCTTTGAAAGCAAAGACTGCAGTTTGAAATGCTAAACGTGACTACTTTAATCTTAGTTACATAAAAATCAGCCCAACTCTTGCTCTGGAAACAGAAGTACTGAAAAGTACATTTGCTTAGTAAAATAGAGTTCTAGGAGGAGCTCTTAATGACGCAACAATTAAAGGTGCTGCTGGTACCTAAGGTGTCAAATGAATCAAATGCCTTTATGGGAGAAAAGGATGAAATGTAGTCCAGTAGAGCAAAGGCAGTGTCTTTATGTTCACAGACCTTTCTTTGATGCTGTGTAGTTGAACGAGTGGAGGACTAACATCTTTGACAGACAGCTGTATTTGACTTCACCAAAAGTGAGATAGGGAGACTGAAGCCATTTATGAGTTTGACATGTCTTACCATATAATCCAGTCACTGTTACGCTGAGCCTGTAATCAATTAAGGTGTGTTGGCTGGTGCCAGGGAGGTAAGGCTTTAGGAGAAATAGGTGAAGAAGGAAGGGTAAGATGATTAAGTCACTTTAATTTGGAGACACTGTTTTGTGGAATGACTCCAGATTTGTGGGACAAAATATAAATTAGACCAGTTATTCTGACAATCTTTGTGCTACTACTGTTTAAGAATTGCTATCAGAAACACCTATGTGTTGGTGTGGTGGTGCACACCTATTTTTTAATACGTGGCACTGCTCTTCCATCTCTCTGACATAGAGACAAAGACTTAGCGAACTTAGTTTTTCTAGCTGCACCATAAGCCAGATTGTAGTTTTTTTCATCCCTGTTTGTCAATGTTCGTCATGCTCAGTGTTTCTAGGAGACTCTTTAGGCTTATAGGTTTATAAATCAGGGTATACAGGTAACAGATATTAACGTGCTTACAAAAGACATAAGTAGCAAAAATTTTTGATACTTCATTTCCAAAAAGGTGAAGTCCATAGGTATTTTGAGAATGAGGTTTCTTCTGATGCCAGACATTGTTATTTCAGCTCTTACATTCTACTTTTATTAATTTTTAATTAGCACCTCACCTAGATATCAGACTATATTTTGATCTAAATTTTGAAATAATTTTCCAGAAAGTGTAGGTTTACCTTATCAGCTCACACCTGCCTTGAATGCAGAACAGAGTGGTGCAAATCATTTAATGAAGAGGAAAACAAAGCCACTAACCCCCTTTTATCTCATAATCTACAGTCAGATGGTGACTCTCATCAGTGCTGGCAAGAAGAAGTGAGGCTGATTCTTGATTTATTAGAGAAAGCTTTGGCAATTGGACAGTGTTCTGAGGCAATGTGTTGAGCAGTTTTGGTCCTAATACATTTCCATTATGCATACTTCTTGTGGCAAAAGCAAAACAAGGTTTGATTTATTTTTGATAGATCTTCTCCACACCTGTTTCAAAACTTATTGCTTGAGAAACATTTGAATTTATTTTATTGCTTCCATAAAAACATTAAATGCTTTCAAGTGCAGAATCCTTCCACGTTACTTTTAGTGAGAGAAATCACTTGCTAAAGGTACCCTTCTGTTATTTTAACTTCTGACAAACACTCAGATAACCTGTATCCTCTAGTATTTGGGAAATAAAAAATTTGAAAAATAAAAAAAAGAAAATTTAAAGAGACCTGAGGCTATTTTGGCAAATAGCTGCAAAAATTTTGAGGAATCTTCTGACTTATATGAAAGATCCATCACAATATACTGCTATTCTTTCTCCAGTTGCTCTTCCAACAAGCCATCTGTTAATCTTTCATTTTTAGCCTGATATAGATCTAAATTTTCAGCTTTGATATCAACCCACCTATGTCAGTTTGTTCCAAAAGATAATTTTACTTTAATTCCATTATTGTGAACTGATGGATTGCTTAACTGTCTGTATGTCAAATACATACTCATGTCAAATGATACTTATGTTTTATAGCCTTATGTTTATGTAGAAAATCAGCAGGGAGGGAAAAAGGAGAGCAGAGAAGAGAAAGGGTTGGATGCTGACAGACTGACAGGGAAAGGATGACAAAAAATTCATGTAGATAAGCATTAGACACATTCGGAGTGAATGAAAGAACTTCCCTAGAGTGTTGTCATGCAGGGTGAAAAAGGATGAGTGGCTTTCATTCTCACATAAGGCTGGGAGTGGGCATGCTGTGGAAGGTCTTTTCCCAGTGACAAAGTGGAAGAGAATCTGATGGAAACATCGGAATGAACAGACAAATACATTTAACAGGGGGAGATTATTAGTGGAAGATTGTGGAGCTGAACAGACATAAAGCATAGCAAGTAGTACTGAAGGAAGGATACAACAGGGGAGGACTGACAAAACTGTAACTCAAAGGGTGTTTGCCTAGGAATGGACCTCGCTGGAAATATATTTAAGGAAATAAGGCCAAAAGAATCTTAACTGTTAAGATCACTGGCATCTGTATAGCAGCGTGCAATCCTGAAAATGCATGCTTTAATGTGATTCCATAGTTTACAAACAGACACCGGTATTTCCACTCCCATATTGAATCTTGGAATGAACTGGAATAAGAAGTAAAACCTGGATTTGTAGCCTCCATCCCCTTTATCAGGTAATGGATGATTTCTATGCTTTTTCACTAGTTGATGGAGGAAATGAAGCATATCTTAAAAATAGCTTGTGTCTTAGGTGAACTAAATAACCCTTAGTAGATGCCTATTTCCACTGACAGTAGAGGTACCATATAGCCAGGAGGCTTCTAATTTGGCCTCAGTTATTACATACATAAAGCTAGGATAGACAAATCCTGGCCTGAATTAGGCTGTGGTTTCCTTCTCATTTGGGAGAGAAGTTGAAAGAAATGGATCACCAGAGGAGAAAGTGCGGGAGTTAGATTATTTTAATTAATAGATATATTAATTTATTTATTCCAGACTTTTACAGCTGGGCAAGTAACTGTGTGTACTTCAGTCTGCATGACCAGTGGAAAGTTTTCTTTACCTTGTCTGCATAAGTACTGAGATGTTGCAATACATATGAACATTTGCCGAAAACCATCAGCTACTATAAGTCTCAACCAGGGGAATCCATCATATTGGTATATTTCTGAAGCTATAACACAAGTATTTTTACATGTAATACATATTAATAGGCACTGACCTTGGCTGAAGCCAACTGGATGCAAAGTTTACGTAAACATACACCAGCAGCCATGAAGAAAATGTCTACCTTGGTGAGAAGAGCGTAGAGGTATCTGTGAGAAAGGCATATATCTTTATTTTTGCATTGTGTGAGGATACATGTAAGAGGTTATAAGCCTTTTGATTAAAAAAAGAGAAAATGAATCTGCAATATAATTACACTATTGCAGATGTATTTTCATAAAAATATAAAATGAGCACTATGATTAAGCAGACACAGTAGAAGATTGTCAGACTTGACACAGGCAGTCCTAATTGAAAGTCTGAACTTTGAAATACTTGAATTGGTATATGTGCATATTGTACGAAATGTTTATGATTTTAATATGCAAATTATTCTGAACATAAAGCTACATGATAATTTTCCACCATGACAACTATTGCTGAATTTGTCCACAATATTCTCTATTTTACATAGGAGAAATTTTAAAGGAAAAATCAGGGACAGCTATTTAGTGAGAGGAACAGTAGATACAGCCATCAGTAATGTCCTTGCTCTGATATCTGAGATCTTAAATAATATTTTCAATTGCTTTTTAAAAAAAATTTCTAGGTTTTTTTCACAATTTGCCTATTGTTTCATTGATTTAATTACTGTGATTTATGCACGTTTTGATGTCTGATTAGAGCCCTGTTTAAATACATTTGGTCCTCAAAAATCTATTAAATGAGTCTTCAATTGATTAAATCAAATTTTATTATACAAGCAACTGCCTTTGTAAATAAAAATAAATATGCAATCATTACATTTAATTACAACTGAAAAATCAAGATAATGGGAGCTATTAGATGGCAGACAAAAGCATTGGTATGCCTAGAAAATTCATTGCAAGATTTATATTCATATAGGGATGGAATTGAATTTGGTAATAGGATTTGTCTTTATTTTGTGCTGGAAATGACAGCACAAATAACAGCATTAATTTAAGATAACTGGTGATGCAGCAGAAGGTTGTCTGTACAGATAATGTGGCAGAACAATCCTTTCAGGATACAATAGAGAAGAAAAGGTATCCTAGAATTAGTATTTGTAAACTTTCAGTTCTTGCTCTCTGCAAGATTTCTTTTTGACTTTCAACTTGCCAGATATAGCCATACTCTTAATACCTACCCCTTTTTTAAGTAGATGGATTTTTGCACTAATCAGGTCTTCAGTTTGCTTTGCCTGCTAAAAGAGGAGAGACCATCCACTAGCAAGGTTAAAGATACAAAGACTGAAAGACTTTTTGATATTATAAGAAGATATAGATAAATATAATTGAAACAAAGAACGGAAGGAGAAAATGTAACTGAATTTTCTTGCTGCCTTTTACGTGGTCCTTGGCCTAAATTAAAACAATGGAAGTGTGAATCCAGTGTTTCTGTATTGATGTCTCCCAAGAGCTATCATGGCTACTGGGAGCTGAGGAGTCACCCCTAGGAAAAGGTAATCTAGTACTTGCTTTTGTGAGTGCTCACTGCCCAGACACTGGACAATTGCTTTGAATGACTTGTCAAGGTGCCATTTGCATAACAGAGGAGCAAAACTTTCCTCATGCAGTCTAATTTCAAAGGACATTTGCATTCTAATCTATATTAACTTCATATTTAAAGTCTAATTATTCATTTACTCTGCTAATATCCACATGGCCTTTGAGCATTACTTTTTGTTTAGCATTTTGAATAATCATGTCCCATCCCTGACCTGAGCATCTCTCAGTGTAGCTGCAACTGTGGTCATGTCTACAACTCTGCTCCTGGTAACCTTAGCAGCTTCTTTTATGTTCTTAGCAAGAAAGGATGGCATATTATTTTCCCTCGTGATAAGTATTAATCACTCTCTAGTAAAGCAGTTATGGTGTGTGAAATCACCTGCTGGCAGTCCTTGTGAGCAGTTTATCACTTTGGCTCCTACTTTGTTAAATGTCGGGGCTTTCAAAAATAAATTAATCTCTTTTTTATAATTACACATTTACATATTTGACTCTAAGAATGTAAATTCCATGGGGCAGGAGGGGAAGGTAGCAGCTTGTTCAGCACCCGATATTTTTTTTGCCTCATTTTGTACTGTGATGGATGCAATGATTTTCAGTTCTGGCCAGGGCTGACTGATGCTGGCACAATACCAGCCATTTCTCTAAAAGAGAAAAATTGACAGTCTCTACTAGACCCTGGTCTAAGCACACCAAAATTTCAACATTGTTCAGCTCCAGATTTTGAGTTAGACACTTTTCATAGAATGACTAGAACTTCAGGGTTCAAATACAAGTGTGAAGTTATGAAATACTTGGGCATATCTAGACAGTGGATGTGACTATAAGATACTAGGAGAGAAGTGAATGTGAGCAGAATGTGCTCGAGTTAGCTGAAGCACAAGATGTGTTCAATTTAACTGAAACATTGCAAATGAAAGGTGATGGATATAAAATCTTTTTTTTTTTTTTAAATGTATTTTATTCTTTTTTTTTCACTAATTATTTCAGAGACCAATTGATATATTAAAGTCATCTGGCTCCAACCAGTAAATCTACTGACAATGCAAAGATGAACATGTTGGTTGACGTTGCTATCATATGGTTCATCAAAATTACCAGCAATATTTTCAAGAATCATCCTAAACTAGAAAGTTAAAAATGTAAAGCCTTGGGGCTGTCGTCTGATTTGAGCTAATGTGATGGATTCTCTTAATATGAAAATTGTCCTTGTCACTATTAATCTTCAGTGACTGATACCATGATTGATCTTGCAAGTAAACAAACATCTTAACTTTTCATTGATGCAAGTCTTGTCACTCAGGATATTGAAATCAGTAAGAATGTTGTTTGAATAACAAATGGAATATTAAAATTTTTTTGTTTAATGCAGTTAATGACTTAAATATGTTGTTCTTCTTCTGTGATACACTGTAAATCTACAAATCACTGTACTGTAAATATTTTTTTCTTGATTAAATATAACCATAGATTTTTTGCTTTTGTAATTTACATGCTACAAGTAGTATATTGAGTTATGTACCCTATGCACTTGCAAAATACTGTAATTTAATTTAAGTAGTAAAATGCAAAAAAAAAAGTGCAGAACAGCATGAGCGTATGCAATTAAATGTGGTAACTGATTGTAATTCAATTTCAGAGTCAGGCAATTAATCACAGTAGTTCAGTTAGGTATCTATTGTTCTTTGTGTGCATAAAATGGAACCGATCATAACATGCACTCACCAGTCAAGATGAGAGCATGGTAAAGGAATTTCATTGGAAAGATCCCTCCTTTTCCTTCCCTCCTGCCTTCCATAAGTAAGCCAAAGTTTCATTAAAACTACGAGGTCTTCCTATTCTGATGGTATTTTCAGCTGAGATTGCACTATCCCCTATTTAGTTGTATATTAATATTTTTTGCAGGCGTGGAATTTCTTTTTAAGGCCACATTGCTCATGTACAAGTTTTCATCCCTAGTACCCCCAAGTCCTTTCTGCAGGGCTGTTCTCTACCACATCACCCCTAGTTTGTATTGATAATGAGGATTGCTCCTTCCCAGGTGCAGGACCTTCCACTTTGCCTTGTTGAACTTCATGAGGTTCACATGGATCCGCTTCTCTAGCTGGTGTTCTCTTAGTTTCAATAGTTGCAGGAAATGGAGAGTGAAAGCAAAATTGGTTTTCTGCTTCACATGTCTTCTTGGTGTGATAAAAAATTTCCTAGACAACAAAAAAAACTCACTACAAAATCTAACAAGCTGGTACAGTTGGTACTCCACATGTTGATGTGTACATTTTCCAGAGAAATATCTGTCTAACCCCTTTGAAAATCTTGCACCTGTTGTTAACAATTGCTTTTGTAGCTCTTTGAACTTAGTTATCAGACTGAAGGTCCAAAAATGCTTGATATTTACACAGTTAAAAAGGAAATAGCTTTAGGCTTTGTGTATTTTTATTGGTATTTTTTTTATACCAGCTTTGGTGAAGTTGTCCACCAAGTTCCAAATGGAATATGTGTGCTGATGCTTTGCTTTTCCTGCTTCTGTTTCTATGTGGCTAGATAAAAAAAAAACCCACCACTTTTAATTTGTTACATATGCCTTTTCTTGCTGGGGATAACAGGGCAGTAACTGTCTGTAGCCTGGGGTGTTCAGTTATTGGGTTTGGGAAATCTAAATGAAGGAATAAAATGCAAAGTTGTTTTTAATAAGCTTACCACCAAATCTCTAGCCTCTGCCACTGTGATTTCAGATGGAATAATCTACTGCCTCAAAGAGCCCAAGGCATGAGTGTGTCTCCTGGTAAGAGAATTTAACTGTTTGTGATCATTTAAGAAAACAATTCTTTCCTTTTTGTTCGTTTGTTTGTGCTGAAACCACAGAGCTCACAATTTTTTCTTCCGATGTTGTGCTGAGCTCAAGAACAGTAGTGGGAATTGAAATGTCTTTAAAGTAGCTTTGCACAGACCCTGGCACTTTCAAAGCTACTTTAACTTACTCCCTGCTTCCTAGGACCCATTATACTCACATTTAGCAGAGAATCACCATCATATCAACAGCTGCACTTTTCCTTGTCACTGATGCTTCCATTTGGCCTACAAATGGTCCTTTTCCATCAGGGTCTATGGTGGTAATTATACTCCTTGGACTGTTTTCTGCTTTTTTTTATGACAGTTGAAAAGGCTCATTCCCTGGGCTTAGTAACACTGAGTATTTTTGTCACTGGTGTGGGGAAGAAAATTAAGATCACTAACTTCTGTACATGTAGGTGAGTGAAAAAACATATTCCAGTCTTTTGGCCAATATTGATTTTTTTTGAGTTTTGAACAAACACCAACATTGTGTAAAGTGATTTCTGTTGTAGACCAGTAATTTTCATTTATATGTGCCAAAAAGGAACTGTGAGAGAGGTTCATGGCTAATTAAAATGGATTCTGGGAAGTGTATATGGATAAAGAGGAAAGCTCATAAAAAGAAAATGTGGAAAGGCAGAAAGATTCTTTTCTGCATGTGAAAACCCACTATTCAAAAAATGCAGTCTCAGTGATCTTCTGTTGTCTATACTGTCTGTGCTCCTGCTGCCTATTTTTTCAAGACATTTTGGTTTTGATTAGTTGATTTTTTTCAACATAAACTTCATCCAGTGAAAAGTAACTCCCTGAATTCTGTCAAGCCAAACTCTAACCAAATCTGTTAAAGGTTTAGCTCTTCTATGTTGATTTTTTTCCCTTTTTTTATTTGGTGGAATACAGTCCCAATGGGGTTGGTTTTAAGTTTTGCTTAGTTGGTTTTTGGAGTGGTTTGGTTTTGTTTGTTTTGGGTTTTTTTGTTGTTGTTGGTTTTTGTTTGAGTGGGATTTTTTTTTTCCCAAATATGTTCCAGATATCGCTAAAAGCATGTGTTCCAGCCATGTCTGTGAGTTTGAAGGATGAAGTTAGAATCTGTGAAATCTGCCCTCACAATTTTGCAAAATAGGAAAATGGTTACCGTTCATCTTAAGATTTTGTTTCATTAAAATACCTAGCCAACAAAGCTTTTAACCTTCATTTTCATACCTAATACTCTGCAAGGATTATTCTTCTGTAATATTAAATATTTCTGTCTTGGAGTAGGGCAATACTTGGTACAAAAGGCTGGGCCTGGGTCTGGAACTGTAGAATGCTATAATTACTTGCCACAAAATCAAAATAATGCACTGTTGAACCGAACATGAGGCAGAATATAAACCGGATAATAGATAATTGGTCTTTTTCAAGTATTGGACTGTAGGATGAAAATTCCAATAAAACAATTTGGAGAAAAAGGAGAAATCAGTGCACATAATCTGCTTGTGTATATATATATATGCCTACATACATGGGCAAAAATGTTAACATATTCAGGCACACATTTTGTTCGAAATGGCAAACAGCTATGACACTTTTTCTGGAGCAAAAGTGAGACAGGATAGTAGAATAATAAGATTCTGTCTTCCTGACATGTAAAAATGTCTACACTGTATCTTACATGAATGTGGAAAGGCATGTATATATTTCTTCTGGTTTTAGATCTGTAGGCATAGAATCATAGAATCCTAGAATCCTAGGGGTTGGAAGGGACCTCGAAAGATCATCTAGTCCAACCCTCCTGCCAGAGCAGGATCACCCAGAGCAGATCACACAGGAACGCATCCGGGTGGGTTTTGAATGTCTCCAGTGAAGAAGACTCCACAACCTCTCTGGGCAGCCTGTTCCAGTGCTCTGTCACTCTCACAGTAAAAAGATTTTTATGGATATTTACCTTGAACCTCCTATGCTCCAATTTGCACCCATTACCCCTTGTCCTATCACTGGTCATCACCGAGAAAAGCCTAACTCCGTCTCCCTGGCACTCACCCCTTACATATTTGTAAACATTGATGAGGTCACCCCTCAGTCTCCTTTTCTCCAAGCTAAAGAGACCCAGCTCCCTCAGCCTTTCCTCATAAGGGAGATGTTCCACTCCCTTCATCATCTTTGTAGCTCTGCGCTGGACTCTTTCAAGCAGTTCCCTGTCCTTCTTGAACTGAGGGGCCCAGAGCTGGACACAATACTCCATATGTGGCCTTCACCAAGGCAGAATAGAGGGGGAGGAGAACCTCTCTTGACCGACTAACCACACCCTTTCTAATGCACCCCAGGATGCCATTGGCCTTCTTGGCCACAAGGGCACATTTCTGGCCCATGGTCATCCTCCTGTCTACCAGGACCCCCAGGTCTCTTTCACCTACACTACTCACTAGCAGGTCATCCTCCAACCTGTACTAGTACATGGTGTTCTTCCCCAGATGCAAAACTCTACACTTCCCCTTGTTGAATTTCATCAGGTTTGCATGTATACATTGAAAATTCATACATAAAAGAAATATTCACAGCCATCTAAGTCTATAGAGATATAGAATAGCCCCCCGCTCCCCACCCGAAATGTGCAGGCATTTGAAAAGTATCAGTTCTGACAGTCCCAATAGTTTTGCTTCTCAGCAGTTTCTTTTCTGATATCCTGTCATACAATAGAAAAAAAGCCACAACTGAGGGCTCCCAGCCAAGCTTGTTTCAGGGTTATCTGTGCAGCAAAGCTTGACCTTGTTATGTAGGAAATGTGTTTTAAATTAGAGCTTGCTCATAGGACTGCACAACCCATGTATCAATTAAAGATCTTTTAAGTGGAAAAATAAAGGAAAACAGGAAAGGAAAGAAGATAAAAGAAAAAAAAAAGCTAAACAAAAAACACAAATCAAAAACCAAACCAACCAACTGAACAGAACAAAAAACACCAAAAACATTAAAGAGAAGATAATTTTCATTTCATGTCTTTAGTTGTATTTTCTCAGGTTGTATGTAGGTTCACTCTACATTTGCTTTAATTATGTCTGCATTCTTGACATTTGTGTCTGTTTTCCCAGAGTCATTTGCCCCCACAGCTGCCATAGGCCTGTGCTGAAGAAGTTGAGTGCCAGTTATTTCTTGTCTGAAAATTAAAGCCATGTAAGAACTGTCAGGAAGCTCATTATACTCAGTGTCACTGGCAGGTTCCTTCAGTGCAAAATGTTACCACAAGTGACTTTCCTAACTAGTCACTGTTCAATACACTGAAGGAAGATGTAATGTTTCTGTAATCCTTATTTAGTGCTGGTTAGAGTTGTTAGTTATACTGGTTCTTTGTTCTGATCTAGCTGTAAACAATAAATCAATTACTCTCCAGTGAGTAAATTGCAGCACTCTTCTGAGGTTTGAGGTTTTTGGACCAGGAAAACAAAGTGATTAACTGGTAGCCCTAGGAAGTTTATTCAGAAATATTTCCTCTATTTCATTCACAGCTTTTTTTTTTTTTTTTTTTTTTTTTTTTTTTTTTTTTTTAATATTTTAAAATTCCTTTACCTAAAGGTTTATTTACAACTTTGGTGAAGCTTTTATATGGAAAGAAACCATCAACCTTAGAAACAATGTGAAAAAAATCTCAGTATAAGATTGAGAGTTATGTTCTGCTAGAAAAAGAAAAGGATATTTAAAACTCTGCCCTCAAGGTTCATCTTTTTCTTTCCAACAGAAAAAAAAATCTCTTTCACTCTCCTTTTCTTAAGCTTTATTTTGCCAGAAACATACAGATTTGCTGGGACCAGAGTGCTCTCCAATAATTCCTGTTTAGAGATAAAACCAGAGAAAGTTCTAGTAGCAAATTCCTTTACCTAAAGGTTTATTTACAACTTTGGTGAAGCTTTTATATGGAAAGAAACCATCAACCTTAGAAACAATGTGAAAAAAATCTCAGTATAAGATTGAGAGTTATGTTCTGCTAGAAAAAGAAAAGGATATTTAAAACTCTGCCCTCAAGGTTCATCTTTTTCTTTCCAACAGAAAAAAAAATCTCTTTCACTCTCCTTTTCTTAAGCTTTATTTTGCCAGAAACATACAGATTTGCTGGGACCAGAGTGCTCTCCAATAATTCCTGTTTAGAGATAAAACCAGAGAAAGTTCTAGTAGCTAAGGCTACATATCTTAAAAAATTCAGACAATAGTTTTTAGTAAATGTATTTTTCTTTTTATATTCTAAACTCAGATCATCAGAAACTAAAATGCCTTTCCTCTCTGACAATGTCTGAGTTCACAAGGGAATGAAATTCTGTCACTGTGAACCAATTCCTAAGTGGGATAAAAAATTCTTGACTAAAATTCTGCTACTTAAAATTCAGTTTACCTAGATGTTTTATGATCACATAGTATAAAGCTTGGCAGCAAGGCTGCCCAGAGGATAACTGCATTATATTTTATTCTAATTTGAGTTTGGAGAAATAGTTAAAAAAAAAATAATCTTTCCTTTTAGGCTTAATTATCAAGAAGTTATGTCATATTTATGAAATTCTTGTTTAAAACAAATGAAATCATGCCAGAGATTGATTGAATTAATTTGAGTATTATATAGTACTATGGTAATTTATAGCTATGAATTAGCAAAGTGCTCTTCTAGTTTTCCTCTATGAGGCCAATTGAGATTGAAAATCAGTTAATTACTTTCAGTAAAATAAAAGAAATACATTTATTAACAAAACACCCACTCTAACTAAAAATAAACACTTTCATCTTCCTTAAGAATATTGCAGTAAATTGAAATTGGGAAGTCATTCCAGGAGCTTCACTAGAATTTCCAAATCACATTGACTGTTCTTTTTCTATAAATCAGTGAGATACACTACAGTGAACAGATGGTTGTGTTCACTGCTTTCACTGCTTTGCAGTTTGCTTTGTGTTGCTGTAATTAATGAACAAACCAGAGCAGTAAAAATGGTTCTGCTGCTGCCTTCTTCATAGTTTCTCTATGTCTTATAGTGTCTTTTGGTTGTCAGCTCTCTTATCTGAGCTCCTGTTTTTTCCTCTTACTCATCATCTACACCAATGAAAGTCTCTTTAATTCAGTTATAACACCTTACAAAGTCCAGCTGTGCAGATCCAAACTTTAAACAAGCTGATCGATTTTGGGTCATATTAGTTTCAATAGAGAGTGATAATACCCTTGTGTTAAAATCCAGCCATTTGAAAGTATTGATAGAAACCTCCCTGAGCTATCTTAGCAGAAGGTGAAGGGAAGAAAGTGTAATGTTACATCTGTTTATTAAGGTTTAGCAACACAAACTTTAAAAAATGTGATTAAGCATATTTGGCTTAGAGGTACTGCTGTTTGAAAGTGTAGGATGAGTTAGCAGGATTAGAATGTGTCAGAGCTACTGTGAAAGAGTCCAGCTATTGATTTCCAAGAATGTATTGTGGTAATGCACACTTCTGGGGGGAAAGAAAGTAAGATATTTTGGATACCTATAAAAGTGAACAAACACATTTTGAACTGGATGTTCTGACAACTAACTGTTCCTGCATTCTTCACCAAAGTTAAGTGGAAGTGTGTCAGTTTCCTAGTGGTTTTCTTTCCCCATTCCCAAGGACATTTTGATTGGACTAAATTTGGCAAAAAGCTCCTTATTCCCTTCTAATAAGGATTTAAATTTAAAATTAATAGGGTTTTTTTCAACATACAGAGCAATAGAAATTGCCACCTGAATATTTTGTTCTGTATCTTCATCTCTGTTACATCATTTGTATTTATGCTGTTTACTACTCTTGTAAAAAAAAAAAAAAAAAAGGTTGTTCCTCTGCTTTTAGTTGAAAACAAATAATTATATAATTGTCACCGTTTGACTCAGGTCCGACAACAATGCTCTCGATCCCCCCTCCCCCCAACCCAGTTAGGGAAGGAGAGAGAGAAAAAGAGAGAGACTTGGCTGGATTGAAAACTAAACTACACAGCTTTAATTAAAACACTAATGAATCATACAAGAAAATATATACAATTATATACAGATGTATTCAGGTATGGGCAAAAACCTCTCGCCTCCCCCCACCCCAGCAACTCCCACAGCACTTCCCTGAACTGGGAAGAGTCCCGAGGAATCC